>NC_057801.1:747980236-748280236 GCF_018294505.1 Triticum aestivum
GCCCCGTCGTCGCCGCCCTGTCGTCGCCTCGTCGGTGAGCTCACCCCAGCCGCCATGTTCACACACACACACACACGTACACACTACACACACACATTATAGAATTTTAGTTATAGAATTTTTTCTGTTTTTTAGTTATAGAAATGTTAGAAATTTTTCTGTTTTGTAGTTATAGAAATATTTTTAGAATTGTTAGTTATACAGAAATATTTTTTAGTTATATAAATATTTATAGAAATGTTAGCAATTTTTTCTGTTTTTTAGTTATAGAAATATTAGAAATGTTAGTTATATAATCAGAAATGTTAGAAATGTTAGAATTAGTTTTAGTTAGATGAATTAGATTAATGTCAAATTGTTAGAATTTGCATATAGAATGTTAGATTAATGTTAATTTTTGCAGGCATATAGTATTTGTTCTCGACGATATGCCCGGCCCGCATCCTCGCCGTCGACCCGTTCGTGACGACGTCATGCTTCAGAGGACCCATGTCCGGGATTGGGCTCCGCCGGGCTGGCACTGGGAGGTGCTACCTGGAGGGGCGTGCCGCTTGGTGAGGAACCCGGCCTCGGGTCCCATCGTCGACCCTGATCTCCTATGGTGGCGTTCGCGTGGGCCACATTCGGTGTAGAGGCAGCCGGCCCCGCCGGAGTTAGTGCGTCGCCATGTCAGGGAGGAAGACGAGCACGTCCATCGCTACATGGCTGCTATGGATGATGTCAGGTTTTCCAGTACTTGGCAGATTTTTTGGGCAGATGACCAGAGATATGATCCTGTGATGTTTCCTTCTCTTTGGGTGTCCACCGCCAGCGCCCCAGGAACCGTGAGTGGCGCCCTAGATTCTTCTGTAGTACTCGATCTTTATTAGGTACCTAGCCAGTGATGTATTCGATATATAATATCGAGACGATGTATTCGAGATTATATATATTATTTGAGACGATGATGTATTCGAGATTATATATTAATCGAGACGATGCATATATATTATGCACTATATGATTCAGTTTTTCCTTATTGATTGCATCCATGCATTGTAATTTGAATACTAAATTGTTCTATATTTCTTATGTATTAGTTAAGCAAAAGCTATGGCGGACAATACCGGCAGAGACAGAGAAGAGGAATTGCTCGACATCATATGCACGCCTGGCAGGCTAGATGATCTGAATGAAGAAGATGACGGCTCCCAATATCTGAACAATACCAGAGAGGATGATGAAAAGATATTCGATCTCGACGACCGAGCTGATGAAGTCATGAACTATGGTCTGATTATGATGACACAAACAATGTTTATGATGACACAGAGAATGCTGATCTTCAAATAACAAAGACTACCGGCGAGGTATATCAGGCATCTGGTGATCATCACATGTTTTTTAAGATATATGAACGAATAGATCTTCCTTCTTTTTCAGCCCTCCGGATCGAGCAAATCTGCTTCTACAGACAGCAGGACAAAGCGAGGCCTGGGCTGATTGTCGAAGGATGGTGTAAAGTACAACATCGAATCCGTCAAACCTAGTGGCGAACCCCTGATGCCTAAGAACATTGCAAACAAGTGGACTCGTCAGTGCGGAGTTCTTGTGAAGGACAAACTCCCGATCTCCATTCAAGAATGGAAAGAGCCAAAGACTAAGCGTCCAGGTGTTACTTGGGTCGATGACAGAGCCAAAAAAGACCTTTGGGAATCTCTAATGGAACATTTCACCCTACCAAATCATTTCACTGAAGCAGATGTGGATAAAGTCAAGGGCGCTGCTCTTAAGAAGATGGCAATTGCATTCAACACGCACAAGAAAACTGTATGGGCCAACTACCTCGCTGCAAAAAGGAAGACTGCAGAATTCACGGGAAGACTGGAGAAGCAAATAGAACACTGGCACGATTTCGTGAAATTCAAGGATTCAGAATTATCTAAGGATCGGTCGATAAAAAACAAGGCCAATGCCGCAAAAAAGACGCAGTTCCATAGGTTGGGTCCAGGTGGCTACGCGGTGGCAATGCCTAAGTGGGATAAGTCCGAGCAAGAGATGGAGGATGCAGGGGTCACTCCAATTACTAGGAGCTAGCCCCCCAGGTGCAGAACTTGGTTCTATGCGCGGGGGGGGGGGGGCGTTGGACCCTGATACGTCCATTTTGCATCATGCTTTTATATCAATATTTATTGCATTATGGGCTGTCATTACACATTATATCTCAATACTTGTGGCTATTCTCTCTTATTTTACAAGGTTTACCATGAAGAGGGGGATGCCGGCAGCTGGAATTCTGGCTGGAAAAGGAGCAAACATTGGAAATCTATTCCGCACAACTCCAAAAGACCTGAGACTCCATGAAACAACTTTTTAGATTTAATAAGAATTTTTCGACAAAAGAAATAGGCCAGGGGGCCCACACCCTGTCCAGGAGACAGGGGCGCCCCCCCTAAGGCGCGGCCCCCTATCTCCTGGGCCCCCTGGTGGGCTTCTGGCGTCCATCTTCTGCTATATTAAGGGTTTTCCCCTGGAAAAAATCGTGGGCAAGCTTACGGGACGAAACTCTGCCGCCACGAGGCGGAACCTTGGC
Source organism: Triticum aestivum (assembly GCF_018294505.1). Lineage (NCBI taxonomy): Eukaryota > Viridiplantae > Streptophyta > Magnoliopsida > Poales > Poaceae > Triticum > Triticum aestivum. Next base: position 747,982,809 of record NC_057801.1, read on the forward strand.
GGAATCAATCTAGGGCTCTGGTGGAGCTGTTCTGCCGGGGACACTTCCCTCCGAGAGGGGGAAATCATCACCAACGTCATCACCAATGATCCTCTCATCGAGAGGGGGTCAATCTCCATCAACATCTTCACTAGCACCATCTCATCTCAAAACCCTAGTTCATCTCTTGTATCCAATCTTGTATCAAAACCACAAATTGGTACCTTTGGGTTGCTAGTAGTGTTGATTACTCCTTGTAGTTGATGCTATTTGGTTTACTTGGTGGAAGATCATATGTTTAGATCCTTCATGCGTATTATTACCCCTTTGATTATGAACATGAATATGCTTTGTGAGTAGTTATGTTTGTTCCTGAGGACATGGGTGAACTCTTGCTATTAGTAGTCATGTGAATTTGGTATTCGTTCGATATTTTGATGAGATGTATGTTGTCTCTCCTCTAGTGGTGTTATGTGAACGTCAACTACATGACACTTCACCATTATTTGGGCCTAGAGGAAGGCATAGGGAACTAATAAGTAGATGATGGGTTGCTAGAGTGACAGAAGCATAAACCCTAGTTTATGCGTTGCTTCATTAGGGGTTGATATGGACCCATATGTTTAATGATGTGGTTAGGTTTACCTTAATACTCCTTTTTGTAGTTGCGGATGCTTGCAATAGGGGTTAATCATAAGTGGGATGCTTGTCCATGTTAGGGTAGTACCCAAGTGCCGGTCCACCCACATATCAAATTATCAAAGTACCAAACGCAAATCTTATGAACGTGGTGAAAACTAGCTTGACGATAATTCCCAATGTGTCCTCGGGAGCTCCTTCTTCATTATTAGAATTTATCCAGGCTTATCCTTTGCTACATAAAGGATTGGGCCACCTTGCTGCACTTTTATTTACTTTTTGCTTGTTACTATTTATCTTATCACAAAACTATCTATCACCTACTATTTCAGTGCTTAAAGAGAAAACCTTACTGAAAACCGCTTATCATTTCCTTCTGCTCCTTGTCGGGTTCGACACTCTTACTTATCGAAAGGACTACAATAGATCCCCTACACTTGTGGGTCATCAGACCCGAAGACAGGCCTGCTTTCGCAGAAGGCAAGTCTAAAAGGAGCCGAACAAAAGATACTTGACGCAATAGAAGAAGCTCGAACGGGGGTGTTCACGCCCAACAGAGAGAACAACGAGCTTACGCGCGCCCTGGGAAATCCTGAACACCCGGGAAGAACACGAGGCAAGGGCGTTATTTCCTGGTATGAGGGCTTTTCGGACTGGAACGACGACTACAGGTCCCGTGCAAGAAAGAAGATGGAGGAGGAGAAGAAGAGGAAGCTGGAGGAGGAGCAGAGGAAGCAGGACGTAGAACGCCTTCAAGGCCTAGAAGCAAGGCACGCGGACTTGGCACTCAAATTCCAGCAGTAGCAGTAGCAGACCGACTCACTTAGCTAGGAAAGGGGGTCTCAGCAGCGGCATCAGCAGGCGGATGATCGTCCATCATTGGATAGCACCATCTCATCCATGCCGAGAAGCAGCGTTGGTTCTGCCCCGGGCGACACACTGCTGGATACATACCACCTTGTGGATGACATCATAGAGAACACTAACTGTGAGCTACACTCCAAAATGAAGAACATATCCATGAAGGTGGTGGATGGCGTTGCTTTCACAATTACCCCTGAAGCAACCTTCCATTGCATCCCGATTCCAAAGGGCTATGCTCGTGTCATGGTTGATGAAGTGGTGGAGCCATATTCGATGCTAGCACTTGACATTGCTGGAGGTGACGGGGAGCGCACACTGGGAGAGGTCGTACATCGTATCATCCTATGGAGAAAGGATTGCATCATCTTTCCAAGTCCACCGACACTGCGTCGTCTGCCGACTCCTCCTCGAAGTCCGCCACTAAGTCAGCAGACTCCCGCTCCTCTAAGTCCACAAACGCGTGAGCCGACTCCTCCTCGAAGTCCGCCACCGAGTCAGCAGACTCCCGCTCCTCCAAGTCCACGAACGCATGAGCCGACTCCTCCTCGAAGTCCGCCACCTCCTCCAAGTCCCCGAACGCGTGAGCAGACTCCTCCTGCTTCAAGTCCGGCACAACGTCAGCCACATCAGTCACCTCCGCCATCTCAGCAATCACAGAAGAGACACGCCACAGCTATGGTGCGTAGCGGTACGAGTCGAGGTAGTATAGGAAGTACAGGTGGAGACAAGCGATATAAATATGGTCCAAGCCTCGCTCCTCTTCCTCAGAGGCCTTACGACATGACTGAGGAGCAAAACGCAGCCATAGTGCAGGCCCAAGTGGACTCCCATTTTGGACCAAAACCGGCACCGCCGCCAAAGGTGAAAGTGCCTGAGAAAACGATTGACTACTTCATTCGTATGGCTAGAGAACCAGCTCGAAAGTCTATTGACTCGGACTATGAGTGCCAAATCAGGAAGCTACATCGAGGACGGCTAAAGAAGGAAGCAAGATCGAGCTCGAGCCAAAAAGCAGCGGGCAAAAAATGCAGGAAAACCGTTCCCCAGCTGGGAGAACAGGTGGCGCAATCGACCCCCCCGCTTGTTGTGCCAACAACACATGAGAGGAGGCCGCACGCCCAATATTATTGTGGGCAAACCGTTAAAGTTCCCCAGCTAGGCGATGTGGTAATAACGGAGGAGCATATAATCCAGGCTGAAATGCTCAAGATCTCTGTTGGACAACTCCTTGAAATTGAGCCCATGTCTCCGCTTAGAGAGAAGGAAATAAAATGGAAATATGTCCGGGGCCAACCTTTGGTCGAGCCAGACAAGGTCAAGAACCTCCCAACGAGAATGTATGAATTGCATCAATGGTACATGAACATTACCAAGATTTCCAATCGAGAGTCCCTCATGGTGAATGTCAAGAAGGAGCATTACTACCATGAGAAAGCTCTGTGCGTTGACTATTCAGAACTATTTCAGTTAGCAATCAAGACGCACTCGACAAATCTCTCGTCAGTTGCTATTGTCTGTAAGTGATTTCTTTCTATAATTTTTGATCAATCATTACATGTAATTATCCTCACTATATATTCTTTTCTATGGTATTATATATATGCAGGATGAAGATGTATGAAATGAAAAAAATCTAGACGCTATGGCATTGGGTTCATTGACCCAAATACCATTAATGAGTACACATGGAATCTTGCAACTTCTCAAGCAAGTGTAGAGGAAAGCATTCTAGAGTTCTTGAAGCAGCTCAATACCAATGAAGATATACTACTTTCTTACAACTTCCTCTGAGTTAATACAAATTCTGTTTTTGCTTACTAGCTAGCTAGATGTTAATAATTAAGTGTATAGGGTTTACGATAGTTGATTAATTTTATGCACATGCCCGCTTAATTAAGACATGCAAACGTGTGCGCATGCAGTTTCCACTGGATCTTGTTAGTCATTAAAGTTGACAAAGCAACAGTTGAAGTACTGGACTCGCTACTTAAAGAAGATAAAGACTACACCATCATGAAGGGGATAGTCAACATGTAATTTCAATCATTATTAACTATATCTTGGCCTATTATTAGTTCGTCATTTCCTGATATAAACTATTTAATAACCCCTTTATTAATTTTATTTGCCGGCGAGCAGGGCTTGGGCAAAGTTCATCAAGGTGACTCCAGGCAAATGGCCAAAAAAGTTGTTTTGGCATCGACCAAAGGTAAGTAATTAAGTAGTACTAGCTAGCCATCTCTTTAATTTTTGTTTCAATACCACTAATTAATTATCATGCTTGACTAATCATTATCTGATTCAATTCCATTCTCGTAAAGGCCCTGAAGCAGGCGTCGGGGAATGATCTGTGTGCATTCTACGTTTGCGAGAACATTCGCATGATGGCGTCCGAAAGGAGCAGATCTCAAAGACAGGACTGGGTATGTTGTCAGAACACTATTCACACCATTATTGATATCTTGTAACACAACTAACACACATGCATATTGATCTCCTTCTTAACAGTTCAAAGAGGTGCGGGATAAGCTCCTACCAGCGGACCGCATACTAGCACTTCAAGAGGAAATAGCCGGATTTTTGCTCGACCAGGTCATAGATCCCAAAGGAGAATACTATAACCCGCTACCGCCCCCATGAACCACTTGTCATCATGCTCCGAAGGCCCGAAGGCAACATGTAAGAGAAATTGTATATGTATATACATGTGTATGTGTGAATAGTTAATGGTGTTGGCTGTGAGACATTCGATATCGATGATATATATATATTATATATATATATGCGGTTCTACGTACGAGAAAATCTATTTATATATATGCATAACGTGTACAATTTGTAGTATCGTGAAATACCACCAAACAAAAAGGAATTAAATGGAAAATAAAGCAAATTGAAAACACAAAATTAAAGAAAAAATTAAAAAACACACCCAAAAATTTAGTACCGGTTGGTGTTACCAACCAGTACTAATGTCCTACACGCACCCGGCCCTGGCTCGTGCCACATGTTTGCACTTTAGCGCCAGTTCGTGACGAACCGGTACTAAAGGGGGGGACCTTTAGTCCCCACTCTTTAGTGCCGGTTAGCGAACCGGCACTAACGACCGTCACGAACCGGCACTAAAGGCCGGTTCTGCACTAGTGCCAAGAGATAATTCTTGGGTACAGGAAGGGGGGAGCACGATAACTTAGGAGCAAAACAAGGTTTCACACGCCCCAACCCACAAGGAAATGTAAAACAGGGGAAGGAAAAACTTATCTGAATCTGTAGCCCCCTGCAACCTTGGCTTGCCGCGGGTGGACCTTTGTGTCTTCAGCCCCCGGCAGCCTCGGCCTATGATACGTCTCCAACGTATCTATAATTTTTGATTGTTCCATGCTATTATATTACCCATTTTGGATGTTTATGGGCTTTACTTTACACATTTATATCATTTTTGGGACTAACCTACTAACCGGAGGCCCAGCCCGTATTGCTGTTTTTTTGCCTATTTCAGTGTTTTGAAGAAAAGGAATATCAAACGGAGTCCAAATGCAATGAAACCTTCGGGAGCGTGCTTTTTGGAACGAACGTGATCCAGAGGACTTGGAGTGCAAGTCAAGAAGCAGCCGAGGCGGCCACGAGGGTGGAGGGCGTGCCCACCCCTACAGGGCGCGCCCCCTATCTCGTGGGCCCCTCGGGTGGCCACCAACCTACTTCTTCATCCTATATATAACCACGTACCCCAAAACATCAGAACAAGTCACGAAAACCTAATTCCACCGCCGCAACCTTCTGTATCCACGAGATCCCATCTTGGAGCCTCCGTCGGTGCTCCGCCGGAGGGGGAATCGACCATGGAGGCCTTCTACATCAACACCATAGCCCCTCCGATGAGTTGTGAGTAGTTTACCACAGACCTTCCTATGCAAAAGTTATGCCCATTTTACAAATTCCAGAGAGATTTTGTAAATAAAGTCAAAATTCATATTTGTAAATTTTCCCAACAACTAGACCACATATCACATGGGAAACTTATTTTCATTTTTTTTTGACATTTCCATCATTTTATTTTTTTAAAACTGAAAAGGTAGTCCACGGCGGGGGGGGGGGTGCATTCGGTGGAATTTTTGTGCCAAGTTAGTAATGGCGCACCGTGGGAGTGGTGCGCCATTACTAGTTCAACTAGTAATGGCGCACCACACACACGGTGCGCCATTACTAGTTTTAAAAAAATAAAAAAAAATTGAAAAAAATTACTAGTTGCGCACCGTGGAACTAGTAATGGCGCACCACACACACGGTGCGCCATTACTAGTTTTAAAAAAAATAAAAAAAATTGAAAAAAATTACTAGTGGCGCACCGTGGATGTGGTGCGCCATTACTGGTTTAACTAGTAATGGCCCACTGTCCCCTGATGCGCCATTACTAGTTTTGAAAAAAAATTGAAAAAAAATACTAGTGGCGCACCGTGGATGTGGTGCACCATTACTAGTTTAACTAGTAATGGCGCACTATCCCCTGGTGTGCCATTACTAGTTTAAAAAAAATTGTTACTAGTGGCGCACCGTGGATGTGGTGCGCCATTAGTATTTGGACACTAATGGCGCACAAACACATGGTGCGCCATTAGTATATAGTAGCGGCGCACCACATGTTTGGTGCGCCATTAGTATTCATATCATCTATAGCCCTTTTCCTAGTAGTGGGAAAACTACTGCGATTGTGTCCCGGTTCTTCCAGACGAGCACCTCAGTAGAGAAAGCCGAAAACTAACTGTCATGATATGGCGAGAGCTGGTCAGCTGTTTGAGAGGTTGTAAAATCTTTAAGGACTTCTTCCGCATTATGCGATAACCAATGCAACGTGCGATGGATTGGCCTTTCTTCCAATCAGGTGCTTATAGAGCCCCTCGTGCGGTCTTCCGAACACCAGGGGCTGCGCCTACGTTCCTTTTGTCAAACTCCTATGGCTAAGTGAGAGTGATAAAGCCATATAGTCCGATTGCCTGGTTCGTTGTGCTGAACACCTCCTTCAAGGACCCAAAACTGGGATAAAGAGTGCTCAGGTTTATACCGAACACCCCCATACTTCCTACGTGGGGGCAGAAGCCGATGATTGGCCAACTCTCAGGATTAATATATAAAACGGCCGGGCAGGAGAAAAAACTTTCAAATAACAGGCAATAAACAATAGAAATGACCTTGTTTAACATTACAATGGACAACATGACTGTATTCATGGAAATATAATGCCCTTGGTGCATTGCTCCGCCGCAAGGCGGGATCCTTTTAGGACACTATCATAATTAAATTCGGGCTTGCGGTGCTCCTTCCCCTCTGGCGGTCCCTCGGTCATCATCTTTTCTGCATCCATCTTCCCCCAGTGCACCTTTGCGCGGGCGAAGGCCATTCGCGCACCCTCCATACAGACCGACCGCTTGATGAATTCGAGTCAAGGGGAGGCACTCACAAGCCGCTTCACGAGCCCGAAGTAGCTGCTTGGAATCGGCTCGGCGGACCATAACCGGATAATTAAATCCTTCATGGCTAGTTCGGCTGCCTTATGCAGTTCGACCAGTTGCTTCAGCTGATCGGCAAATGGTACCGGATAATTTGGCGCCAAATACTGCGACCAGAAGAGCTTCTCCGCAGTAATGTTTTCTTCGGCTCGATAGAATTGGGCAGCATCAGATATGTTGCGTGGCAGCTCCACAAATACCCCTGGAGAAATCCGAATTCAAATTAGTAAACATGATTTTCTCTCTTCAAATACCTGCTTTTCATAGAAAAGGCCTCACCCACCGCGATCTTCCTCGCCTCCTGTATTTCCTGCAGGGCACCTTGCACTACTAGGAAAATGGCTATAGATGGGATTGACACTAATGGCGCACCAGAAAGATGGTGCGCCATTAGTATATACTAATGGCGCACCACAATCTGATGCGCCATTAGAGTTTAAACAACTAATGGCGCACCATGCTACGGGTGCGCCATTAGTATCAAATTTTTTTTTAACTAGTGCGCCTGTCCAAACATACTAATGGCGCATCCCGGCAAAGTGCGCCATTAGTAGTTGTAACTACTAATGGCGCACTAGGCAGCAGGTGCGCCATTAGTATAGAAACTTTTTTTTTGAACTAGTGCGCCTATCCAAACATACTAATGGCGCATCCTGCCTAAGTGCGCCATTAGTAGTTGTAACTACTAATGGCGCACCTGGCAGTGGGTGCGCCATTAGTATAGTTTTTTTTTGAACTAGTGCGCCTATCCAAACATACTAATGGCGTATCCTGCCCAAGTGCGCCATTAGTAGTTGTAAGTACTAATGGCGCACCATGCAAGAGGTGCGCCATTAGTAAGTGGGCAGCAACAAGATATTTGGGACAGCCTCTCCTACCCACACACTCACTTTCTCCCCACTTCATTCTCTCCACCTCCTCCTTGTCTCGGGTGCCTCCTCTTTTTCACCTCATTTCCACCATAGATTCATTCAAATTAAGTGGTTAAATTACCTTGTTTTAATAGGTAAGTAAGGGGGGAAGCTATATTTAGGTTGTTCTCCTTACAACAATGTGCACATGCACTTTTTACGGCCTAGCTAGATCTATGTATGTTCGTGGTGTTGCATATGTTTGTGGTGTTGCATATGTGTTTGTGTTTGGAGGTGTACCGGTATTTGATATGCGATAGTTGCCAATATTTTGCCGGAATGTTGATTCATTTCCGTTTCGGCGAGAATTTTGGCATTAAGCATTCTTTTTGGTCCTATTTTTAGGGAAGGTCATGCCAAATTTTTGTTTGGTTCTAAAATATCGTTTTGCTCTACCCCGCAGGCGACCATGGTCCGCACGATGACTGAAGGCATCGTGAATAGGTTTTTGAGGTCCGCGAAGGCCGAGATGCTTCAAAAGAACGAGACGGAGATAAGATGTCCGTGTCGAAGATGCAAGCTGAAGAGCCTTATTGCGGACCCGGATTCCGGGCAGGTGCGGGACCACCTGCTGTTGCGTGGTTTCATGGATGGCTATCGGTGGCAAGGTGATGAAGATGACTACGAAGTCGTCCATGCGGGCCGGGCAAGAAATGAGGAAGGGCAGCAAGACAACCACCGCGGCTTGGGCGGGCGAGAAGACGAAGAATCCCCAGGAGATGATCACGACTGTGATGTTGTACACAGTCATCATGTAGAAGATGCAGGACATGATGATGAGGAAGATGCCGGAGCAGGCGACGGGCATGATCATGAAGATGATGATGCCGGCGGAGCAGACGACGCTGGACCATCGATGGGCTGGGTGCAGGACCCTCATATTCAAGAGCTGCTTCTCAAGCAGACGGATAACGCAAGAGCTGCCGCCCGAGAGAAAGCCAAGATGGATCAACTTGAGTTAGACGCGGTTACTCCATTGTATGAAGGATGCAGGCCCGAGGATACCCGCCTGAAAGTAACGCTCATGGCCCTGGAGATGAAGGTAAAACACAAAATGACCGACGCATGCTTCGACGAGAACATGTCATTCTGGCACGAACGTCTTCCCAAGGGGAACAAGTGCCCGACCAGTTTGGAGGAGGCGAAGAAAATCGTGTGTCCTCTGGATTTACCGCACGTGAAATACCATGTGTGCATGAACAATTGCATCATTTATCGGGACGAGCACGCGGAGTCTACAATATGTCCGGTGTGCGGTGTCACTCGATACAAGAAGAGGAAGAAAGCTCCTCGAAAAGTGGTGTGGTACTTTCCGATCACTCCTCGTCTGCAGCGGTATTTCGCGGATCCTAATGTAGCAAAGCTCCTACGTTGGCACGCGGATAGGGAGGAGAAGAAGCGAGAAGATGACGCAAATGATCCGGAGATAGATAAAAAAGACAAGATGCTGAGTCACCCTAAGGATGCGAGCCAGTGGCAAGCATTGAACTTCGAATACCCAGAATTTGGGAACGATCCAAGGAACATCGTGCTGGGCGCGAGCACCGATGGAGTCAATCCGTTTGGCAGCCAGAGAAGCACACATAGCACCTGGCCTGTGTTTGTGTGGATGTACAACCTTCCCCCCTGGTTGTGCATGAAGAGGAAGTACATTCACATAGTATGCTAATTGAAGGGCCGAAACAACCAGGGAACGACATCAATCTGTATCTGGGGCTGCTGAAAGAGGAGCTTGACACGCTGTGGAAAACGCCAGCCAATACGTGGGATGCCGCAGAGAAAGAGTATTTCCCTATGAGAGCCGCACTGCTCACGACGGTGCACGACTATCTCGGTTACGGATATCTTGCGGGGCAGGTAGTCCACGGATTTTCTGGATGCGTAAGGTGCATGGATGACACAACGTATCGCCAGCTAGATAGAGATCCCGGGTCTTCGAAAACCGTGTTCATGGGACATCGAAGGTGGCTTCGCGACGATGACCCATGGAGGAAACGCAAGGATCTGTTCGATGGTGAAACAGAACCCCGAAAACGCCCGTGTACGAGGAGCGGCGAGGAAATAGACAAGCTGTTGAAAAATTGGAAAGACTGCCCACTGCCGGGAAAGAAGCAAAAGGCGCCAGAGCCGGGAAAGAAGCGAAAGGCGCCAGAGCCGCTGCTGAAGGTATGGAAAACGAGGTCTGTTTTCTGGGACTTGCCGTACTGGAAGATCCACCGTGTGCCTCACAGCCTTGATGTCATGCATATCACGAAGAACGTGTGCGAGAGTCTGCTTGGTACCCTGCTCAACATGCCAGAGAGGACCAAAGATGGGCCGAAAGCAAGGGCAGACTTGAAATCAATGGGCATCAGGCAGGAGCTTCACGCTATATATGATGATGATGATGATGATGATGATGATGATGATGAGGCGAAGCAGGACACAGAAAGTCGTCGCAAAGGCAAAAAGGCCAAGAAGACGGGAAATGACTACCCTCCCGCGTGCTTCACTCTAAGTCAGGAGGAGATCGAGCAGTTTTTCACCAGCCTCCTAGGAGTAAAACTTCCTTACGGTTACGCGGGGAAGATAAGCAGATACCTAGACCCAGCGAAGCAGAAGTTCAGCGGGATGAAGTCTCACGACTGTCACGTGCTGATGACGCAGATACTTCCAGTTGCAATCCGTGGGATCATGGACGCGCACGTCCGTGAAACGCTATTTGGCCTATGCAACTTCTTCGACGTCATCTCTCGGAAGTCGATTGGCGTGAGGCAACTCAGAAGGCTACAGGAAGAGATCGTGGTGATACTATGCGAGCTTGAGATGTACTTCCCGCCCGCATTCTTCGACGTTATGGTGCATCTGCTGGTCCATATAGTGGAGGATATCATCCAACTCGGGCCGATGTTCCTGCACAGCATGATGCCGTTCGAAAGGATGAATGGTGTCATCAAAGGATACGTTCGCAATGTGAAGAGAATGATCGAGAAAGGTGAGAGTTATGAGAAGATCAAGGAGAAAAATCCTTCGATCACCAAAGATGACTACAACGACTTCAAGATCAATTGCTCGAGCACCGCAAGCTCCCAATCAAGTGAGTGGGGGAAACAAATGCGGGAGCTGAACATAGGGGAACACACACTCGGTCCCGGCGGTTACAGAGTGGCGGAGCCTATATGGGACAAGGAGGAGGCGGACCGTGCCGAGCAAGGCCTACCGCCCCTCTTCGATAAATACGGTGACAAGCAGACCAGGAACTTTGTCAGGGCCCGGTACAAGAAGGACCCGAAAACAAAGGAGCTTACCACGGATCCGAAGACCAGGCAGCTTGAGCTTGTTCTGGTAAGGAATACACCCCCGTGTAATTAGCTCCATATGGTTGCATTCTAATTAATGAAGCCGAATTTCTAAATGGTTCACATTCCTTCCGCAGGCGACTGAAAGCAGTAGCGCGGGGTCGACTCAGAGCAACCCTTGGGACACCACTCTAAATAGGGGGTTGAATATAATGAAGAACAAGGATAAGCTCAGTAAGCCGACGTCAGCTGGTCGTGTGGCCGGCAAAGGCTTGTTGACAAAATGGGGGTCATACTATACCGCTGGTGTGCGGAAGGAGAAAAAGACCAGCTCGGAAAGCCAGGCGCGAGAGGTTCAAGAACTCAAGGCACAGGTGGCGCGGATTCCGGAGATTGTCCAAGAGCAAGTGGAACAACGACTCGGAGAGACGATCACCGCCCTTGTGCCTACCTTGATCTCGGGGTTGAGTGCGTGGATTGCGGGCGGCCAACAGGGGCCGCCCCCGATTCCTAGCTTCACGGCCAGCAACTCGCATAATGCGATGGCGGGGCCATTGGTGCCTCCGGCGGAGGCGGCATTGGTGTCTCCGACGCCGGCACGGGAGCTTAATGCACCCGGGTGTACGCCGGCCGACACCTCTTCAGCAAGCGGCCGCTCCGTCAACTGCACGCCCGCTGTTGGCGGTGCCTCGACATTAGCCGAGCTCGACGCCATCATCACGGTAACTAATTAAGCCTCTCTCGGCCGAGGACTTCATCTCCTTGCCTTTGACTGGGCATCCCTGACGCCCTACATGTTTTCGCAGGGCGCCGCCGACGTTCCGTGCACTCTCCTCCACTTCGTGAACAACGAGTTGGTCGATGTCGCCAAGGGCAAAATCGTTCAACCGGGCAACCCCTTGTTCCACGGTACCCAGATGCCACCCAACTTGTTTAGGGTTCAACTGGTTCGGGTGCTGCCAGGCTGCGACGACTTGTTACCTCCGATTCGACCCATCGGGGCCGACGATGATGACGTGATGACCCTCAGCGCCTGCCTGAGCTGGCCCCTGCTTTGGCCGAAGAGCCAGATTCGTTTGGGGGCGGGGGACACCACCCCAAAGACAACACCGCCAGTCGTGCCGGCGCCAAGTCGGCCCCATGGCAAGACCGCCGTAACGGTGCCGGACATCCCTATGCCACTGGATCCAAACATGCATATGGCACAGGATCAGAACGACGACGACGACGACGGTGATACATTTGGCAACGTCGATCAGTACTTTGCCGAGCATGGGTACGATGGCGACTTCATGGGGCCTCCTTCTCAAGAACCAAACCCAACAAAAGACGTGTGCGATCTAGCTCGTACCGCGGAGAAGCCAAGTTGCAACAGGCGCCGTCTGGCGTTCAGCTCTCAGGAGACGCCTCCAGCTGCCGACTTCACCGAGCCTCAGATAGGCGAGGTGCGAAATATTATCAGCCCCAACACACTCAAGAAGGCGGTCTGTGAGCAGAACTCGGTCCCATTACAGGAGAAGAAGAAGGCACGCAAAAGAAAGACTAAGAAGGGTGCGAGCCAGCCGGCACCGAGTACGATCCGTGCTCAGGACGGGCCACCTTCACCGCAGGATATCTCGAGGAGGGTGCATGTGGCGGGTAGGGCAATGCTACCACCAAATATGCTCAATGCTGCAACCGGTGCTATGCGGAGTCTGCACGACAGTGTTCTTTCTTTGGAGAAGCGGCGTCTCAGAGAGAAGGATGTGGCATACCCGGTTTTCGTGGCCAAGGTGCCAGAGGGCAAGGGCTTTGTGGATGGCGACATCGGGGGTACGATCGTCCTGCGGTTTGATGACATCTTTGCTATGTTTAACCTTCATCCGCTGCACTACACCTTCGTTCGGCTATTTTCGCTGAGTATGGAGATGCGGATCATTCGCGACAAGACCCCGGACATCGTGATAGTCGACCCCTTCTACATGCGTGCCAAGATCTTGGGCAGCGCTGGGGACCGGCAAGTCGCGAGTTCTTACCTCGAAGGCGTCATTCTGGCAAACCAAGATAAGGATAACTTCCTCGTGCCTTACTTTCCCGAGTAAGTCCTCCCCTCAACCGGCCCGTAACATATGAATTCTTACTTTTCGATCGTTTTTCTTTTAACATTCCGTGTTTTCTGCAGTGACACACGTTGCACGCTCATCCTCCTAAGCCCCAAATATTCCATGGCCACGTATTTCGACCCGGACCGTCAGTCGAACGTAGACTACACAAATGTCAAGAAGGTTCTTGATGATGTTCTCCCCGGCTACGCCCAATCTGGAGGCACCTTCACCAGGCCTATTCGTAAGTACGGCAAGCACGTGTTCTCCCACAATACGACGTTCTGCTGCGTCAAGCAGCCGCCTGGCGGTCAGAAGGGTGCCTACTACGCCATCCATCACATGCGGGCGATCGTACGGGACCATCATCAACTTCTGCTACCGAGTAAACTCCAAGATTGGGCCGCGAGCGTGTCGGCAATCCAGGACGCGGACCTCCGACAAGAATTCTTTCGCATCCAGTCGGAGTTTGCGGAAATCATCCATCAAGATGTCCTTCGTACCTCGGGGCAGTTCTACCTCAGAAATCAACCGTCCAACAGTGACATCGACACAATGCTACAAATGCAGGATGACAACGCCCGTTCTTTCATGACTCCCACGATAGACGGCGGCTTCATCCACGCTCCGGTCCCTTGAGTCGAGTTGTCTAGTTCTGAAACATCGATTGGCTCATGTTGTAATTAAACTTTAATGAACTTGTAGTATGTCTCTTTGGTTTTGAGAGTCGTTCAACTTAGATGTAATCGATGCTATTAATGTCTTGCTTTTCTCTTCCGATCGTTCTGTTGCATAATTATATATTGCTTATGTATTGTCTGTGAATTGGTACTAACGTTTCGTTTGGCTAGTGCATAGTGATGCCGACGTATGTCGTATACAAGGGTAAGGTTCCCGGAGTCTACGATGACTGGGAGGAGTGTCGGAGACAGGTTCACCGATTCAGCGGTAACAGTTACAAAGGGTACACCACTAGGGCCGAGGCCGAATCTAGATACGCCCGCTATCTAGCGGGAGAGGGGAGGGAGCGTTGGAGGAACCGGATGAAGACGAGTTTCATCGTGATGATGCTCATCGTGATGACCGCAGCTCTCTTCTATGTGATGGTAGTTTAGATGATCGATATCGACTTGTAATGCGAAGACAAACTCGCTACTCGCGGTCTCGAGACTTGTAATATAATGTTCTATCTTTGTTCGGTCTTTTTAATTCGGAGACTAATATGATGAATTGTATTCGGAGACTAATATGATGAATTGTATTCAAAGACTAATCTTCTATTGTATTTGATGAATCTATTGTTGATGTGTGCTGTCTATATTTTGTCAAATTATACATTTTGTAACCTGTGCAAAAAACAGAAAATAAAAAAATAAAAAAAACCTAATATTCATACTAATGGCGCATCACACGACAGTGCGCCATTAGTATGACAGTGCATACTAATGGCGCATCACCGGGTAGTGCGCCATTAGTATGCTGCGGTTACTAATGGCGCATCCAGAGGTGGTGCGCCATTAGTATGCCAAAGCACCTGGGTGTACATGCCAACTGGGAGGCATACTAATGGCGCACCCTCGCATATACTAATGGCGCACCAGGTGGTGCGCCATTAGTATACCAGATACTAATGGCGCACCAGCTGGTGCGCCATTAGTAAAAATTACTAATGGCGTGCTGTCAGTGGCGCACCAATGATGCGCCATTAATGGCCATAATAGGTGCGCCATTAGTAGTGGTATTTCTAGTAGTGTTGGGCTTCCCCCCGGGCATCGCGTGCGGCTTGGTGAGCTTGGGCGAGTTTGGACTCTTTCTCCGTTAAACTCTGCTCCAAGGTCTCGCATCTCTTTACAGCCTCTTGAAGCTCTTGTTCAGCTTCAATAACCTTGGCCTCGTGCTTCTCACGAAGAGCCTGCTCTGCGGCTGCCTTCTTCTCGGCTTCGGCCACAGCCTTCTTCAGAGCCTCAATTTTGGCCGTCGCCCCTAGAGAATATCATATAAATATTTTCGTCATATTAACTTATTCATGCACGCTAATGCGTATAAGGTTTTTACATACCTTGATTATCCTACAACTGTTTCTTCACTCGGTCGAGTTCTTCCTTGGCCCGCTCCAGACTCTGCTTCAGTCCGGAGACTTCCACAGTATGAGAGGCGGCAGTCACCATAGACGCCTGCTTGCAAAATTAAAAGAGGGAACGATGTCATAAAGTAAGTCTCCAGCGAACATACATTTTTGATCCTCTGTCCGGCTCCTTTTTCATGGAACAGTGTATCAGGGGCTACTACCTATACTATGACACTCTTCGAAACCTCACAAAACATACCTCAAAGCCCGTTATAAGGCTGATGCAGGCTTCATTCAGTCCACTCTCGGCGGACTGAATCTTCTCAATCACCGCACCCATAAGGGCATTATGTTCGTCAACGATGGAGGCGCTCTTCCGCACCGCCGATAAAGTATCCGGCACTTCTGGTTGGATAGAGGTTGCCGGTGGAACAGGCGCACCCCCTCCAACAGGGGGGGGAGGGGCTGCCTTCGTGATTCTAGAGCCGCATCGGTCTCCGAAATTGCGTCTGGTTGGGGGCCGAATTCAAAATAACCCCCGCCGTCAACATCCATGGGAGCCTTTTCTCCCGTGTGTCCAGCCCCTGAAGTTTGACCTTCTGGCGCCGCCATGACGATTCCCCCCCCCCTCCTTGGCCTAGGTCCCTCTAGGAGGATACCTCGGTGTCGTTCACGCGCTTTGGGGAGGGGGCCCTCGGGGGTGTCCCGCTGTCCATAGCATCCGAGCCGAGTAAATCCTCCGATGAGGATTGCTCGGTGCGAGACCTCGCCGGACTGCAAAACAGAATGACTCGATGATTAAAACGTCATGTCGTAGTGAGTCTGGACGCGTAAACGTGTTCGTATTTTATATACTCATGAGTTCACCAGGGGTTGGGCCTTGGGATACCACTCCGGTCTGCCATCGGTGGCGGCGGTGGACTCCTCCGGAAAGGGAGTTTTCCCCTTCTTAGGCGACTAGGCCTCCAGAGATGTGGAGGCCGTCCTTTTCTTTCTTCTCCTCACTGGGGATTGGTCTTCCTCCTCTTCCTCGACCTCTCCGGAGGAAGAGCGGGCATCGGAGTCTTCGGATATTGTGTCCGAAGTGCCACGGCGACGGAGGCCGCCCCTGGACTTTTTGGCCTCCTTCTCGGCCTTTTTCTTCGACGCCTTGGAAGGCACTGGGACCAGCATCTTCATGAGATGTGGGCCGGCCGGTTCTTCTGGCAGTGGGGCTGGACAGTAGATCCTCCACACCTTCTTCGTCTAGCCCTAGGAGAGTTGAGGAAAACACATCAAGCACTTCCCTCGGGTTATGCGAATAAAACATATGAATTGCCAACATACAATGACTTACCAAACTTGCAGGGCGGGACAGTTGGTACCCGCGGTCCTCGGTGGAGTCCGACCATGATTTGCCGGACTTAAAGAGTACCTTCCAAATGTCCTTGTGCGAAGAGCCAAAGAGCTCTAGCAGGGTCTGGTGCTTGGCCGGGTCGAATTCCCATAAATTTCAGGCCCTGTGTTGACAAGGCAGAATCCGGCGAACTAACATCACCTGGACTACATTGACAAGTTTGATATTCTTGTCTTCCATATCCTTCACGCGCGTTTGGAGCACCGATAGTTCGTCGGACAAAGACCAGTTCAGGCCCTTATTGGGCCAGGACGTAAGCCGCAGGGGGGCTCCGGGTCAGAATTCGGGAGCAGCGGCCCATTCCGTGCCGCGCGGCTCAGTGATGTAAAACCACTTATGTTGCCACTCTTTGACGGAATCATTAAAAGTACCTGTCGGCCATGTGACGTTGGGCATCTTGCTCACCATGTTACCTCCGCACTCGGCGTGCTCGCCGCTCACTACCTTGGGCTTCACATTAAAGATCTTCAGCCATAAGCAGAAGTGTGGCGAGATGCGGAGAAAGGCCTCACACACGATGATGAAGTTGAGATGTTGAGGAAGGAATTGGGGGATTGATCGTGAAAATCGATCCCGTAATAATACATGATGTCGCGAACAAATGGGTGAAGGGGAAACCTTAGCCCGACAAAATGAGGGAGGAATACAACCCTATCGTGGGGTTCCGGAGTAGGGACGATCTGTCCCGCCGTCGGAAGACAGTGGCTGGTTTTCTTGGCCAGATACCCGGCCTCCCGAAGCTTTTTGATATCCTTCTCCCGGACGGTAGAGGCCATCCACTTGCCTCCTGCTCCGGATCAGGACATTTTCGGAAGACCTTTGTGGGCGGAGAAGATGAGCGCTTGGGCGCTGGAACTCGAGCGAGGGGGAATGGATAAGCAGAGGAAGAAGAAGGCGTGGGAGAAAAAGGGGAGTCCTTATCTCCTTATAAAGGCAGAAGGGATCCTGCGCCTCCCCACTTGCCTGGTAAACTCTTTTATTCCCCAAGCGCTGTGATTGATGGCGCGGTTGGGTTACCCACACCCGTATTGATGAGAATCCCGTGATAAGGGGACACGATCTCTGCTTTGACAAGACGTGCCAATAAGGCTGCCTCGCAATATGTGCGATAGCAGGTTGGGAAAAATGGTTCACATAATGACCGGGCCGCTGTGTGATGTCACACTATGAAAAATTGTCAGCAGATTAGATTGGTGGAATATCTACGGTGGTATGTGGAATTTGTTTTGCAGAGCCGGACACGATCCTTGTGTTCAAAATCTTCTATGGAGTGTTCGGAGAAGGAACCCTCCTTGCAATGCCGAAGACAATCTGCGCGCCGGACTCATCGTCATTGAAGCCTGGTTCAGGGGCTACTGAGGGAGTCCTGGATTAGGGGGTCCTCGGACAGCCGGACTATATACTTTGGCCGGGCTGTTGGACTATGAAGATAGAATATTGAAGACGCTGTCCCGTGTCCGGATGGGACTCTCCTTTGCGTGGAAGGCAAGCTTGGCAATTCGGATATGTAGATCTCCTTCTCTGTAACCGACTCTGTGTAACCCTAGTCCCCTTCGGTGTCTATATAAACCGGAGGGTTTTAGTCTGTAGGAGGACAATGATCATAATCATTGGCTAGCTTCTAGGGTTTAGCCTCTACGATCTCGTGGTAGATCAACTCTTGTAATACTCATATCATCAAGATCAATCAAGCAGGAAGTAGGGTATTACCTTCATCGAGAGGGCCCGAACCTGGGTAAACATTATGTCCCCCGCCTCCTGTTACCATTAGCCTTAGACGCACAGTTCGGTACCCCCTACCCGGGATCTGCCGGTTTTGACAACGACAGGGGGGCATAATTAGAACAAAGTATTCTCATTAGTTCCTATTAACATGTATACTTTGCTTCTGGCCCCCCTGACATTGCATTCAAGCTCCGCCACTGCACGTAGCTAGGACCGCGACCCACATCATGAACTAATTGCTTCACAACAACAGTTATCCACACATGACAAATGATAGAGTAACAGAAAAATAAGCTTCATTCATAGTTTCCCATGATCTAACTAGTTTAGTGCGCATGAGTTCATTTCCTGCATGCTAACGGCAGTTTGTGATGATGACCTAATTAAAATGGATATGGATGCCACGCATGCATGTT
Source organism: Triticum aestivum (assembly GCF_018294505.1). Lineage (NCBI taxonomy): Eukaryota > Viridiplantae > Streptophyta > Magnoliopsida > Poales > Poaceae > Triticum > Triticum aestivum. The sequence goes on from NC_057801.1 coordinate 748,001,670, forward strand.
GCTGAATATATTTATTGGTTGATTAGCCTAACTCAGAAGAACAACGAAAAAAGATGGCCGACGATGCAGTCTTAAAACAAAACAAGAGCATGCCATGAAATCGGGAGCCTTGTGCAGATTAGCAAGTCTGCAAATAATGGAGCTTAAACTATGTCATTCGCACTAGAGACTTCTGAAGATCATTTTAATCATTTGAAGATACCATACAAGAACCGTGCATACGTATGTGATCCACTATTTTACACAAGACAAAGATAGAGGGAATCTTTAGAAGGTGAGCTTGCTGACCGAATCGATGCGCTTTCTCTCTAAGATATGGAAATAATAATCAAAAAATGACACCTCAGGGATTGGATCAGAATAGAGCTAGCACAAGTCTACGACAGTAGTGACATCCAGGGAGAGCGCACTTTTATCATCAAAAAGCATTGTGCTTCGGACACTTCAGTTGCTTGCCTGCAGAGTACGAATTCCGTGCAGACAAGTTTGGGTTGACATTTTAGGATGAAGCATGCTCAACTAAAAGACAAAATTTGTTTGTAACAAGCTAGCAGATTAAAACACTGTGGTCCTTCAGCTAGCACTTAGTAGAAATAATTTGCATGAAATTATGCTTAACCATAAGGGTGGCGTGTTGGCTCTTGAATCAATTTTGTCAATAAGAATGTTATTTGCCCCGCAAGCATGAAAATTGTTTTTTTGTGGTAAAATCATGAAAATGATTAAAACTTCAATTTTGATACATTAGTACGTACTGTGTAAAGCTGGTTATATTCTCTAAAAAAAGGGCGTCAAGCTTATATATATACTCCTAACTCACATGTAAGAAGGAGGAATTGTTTAATCTATTATTCTTTTGGACTTACGTTGGTAAAAAGAATATAGTGAAGTGGCGAGGAGCTGATCTATGGAACAAGACGCAGAGCAAGTCAGCAGTCACACACACTGTTTATTCGACGCACTTTCCTATCTTTGAGAAGTCTCAACTGTAGCGCATCGAAAGCAGCACTGCTCACGTTTGAACAGATTCTCACCTCAACAAGAACGCGCAGATGGAAGAGCACCATATACTTCTAGATGCTTGATCGGCAAGATACACGTGTACAATCGATGTACTTGTGTGGCATCATCACTTTACAAAAAGACAAACAAAGGGAGGGACGGAACTCAACGTTGACGCACATTTGGGCGTATGATAGTAAAGGAGCACGTTGCTAGCTTGCAGCTAGCGAGACGTGTATATATGCCATGTCGTCCCTAATGAATTAACTATCATAAAGATATGGAAGAACAGGTGCTTCCATAATTCTCCTATGAAGGTTTCATCTCTGGTCGATTTTACTGCAGGATTTTGGTTTCTTGGAGGCATGGCAGGCTACCAACGACGACACCGCAAGCTTTCAAGAGGAGCCATGGTTCAGTGTATGGAAGGAGCACAGGATTACAAGAAGGACACGGAAGTGGAGTCATTGTCAGGGTCGTCGCCGGTGGAAAGGCGTGCATGATCGATGCTGCGGGTTGGAATTTGAAGCCAGAATTGTTTAAGTGAGGCTAATCGGGGATCAGATCCCGACAGTACTTGCCCGGCCAATCCTTCTCCTCCGACTTTCTGCAGAGTGATCCACGATGCGATATGTACATCATACAGTACATACTATAGGGAATGTATGCACTCGCGCGGTGTATGTATTCTCAATCAAAAAACTGAAAACGTGTCTGCGAGATGGTGTCATTTTTGCTAAGCTTCGAGGATTTCCGCGAGTGGTGATGGAAGTGGACTGCTTAGAGGTTGTAAACCTCTCGGATCGCGCAGTTTTTCGCGCTCACTAGTAACACCGTTACTTCTAGAAATTGAAGAGTTAGCTTCATCTTTTTCCTCTTTTATTATTCAACATGTAATGAGAAATGCTTACACCTCCGCTCACTTGTGTGCAAAACATGCTTGTACACTAGAGGTGACGGGATGTTGGATGGACTCTCCCCCCGTTTTCCTCATGACCAGCGTTCTCGCTGACCATGCTGGAGCTGTTGATGATTGAATAAAAGCTCTAAGTTTCCCGCAAAAAAAAAACTGAAAAGGTCAGCCTGCTCCACGCGTACATGCGACTCGCAGCATAAACGGGCAAAGAACTTTTCTTCCTTCCTCTTTGAGGTAAATAAATGCCCAAAGAAACTAGGGGCACCGGTGTTCACATCAACACTTCAACGTGTCGGTCATCTCTTGTTATGTTAAGGAAAAAAGAATCAAAAGATGACATGGCAATATGGCATGGCGATCGAGGTTAGTGAAACTTTCAGAAATACTGCCTAATATTTCTATGTACGGTTTTGCTATTTCTCAGGTAGCTGGAATTTTTTGTTGCCTCGGGCATTTTTTTCTTCCCAAGCACACGAGATGTGGAGGTCCTACCTAGCTTGTTGGAGAAGAACCAACCCCACTATCTATATCAGGGGAAAACAATAGCCTCATTATCTATCTTAATAATTAGAGGGATGCCATAACCCCACTATCTATCTTAGGGGTGGGGGTGCAGGGGATCGCAAGAGTTATACACTAGTGCGGCGGGGCCTTAAGGGATGGTCGATGCGGCGACCAGCATGGCGGTGGGGGGAGGTCGAGGGGAGGGCGGTCCGGCAACAACCATCAGGGGGGAGGCAGGCGGTTAAGCCTGGGTTGGCCGGTGGTGGCGTGAGGAAGAAGAAGGTGAAGGTTGAAGATGAACAATGCTCAATCTATTTTTAGACGTTGGATGAAGATCTAATGGTCGTTGATGAAAGTGTCTGATAAAACATGTTTTTTCCGGTACCTGATAAATAGATGGTCCCATATATGTGATGATATATTGCATTTGCACGGCAGACACCATAACCTAGGTGCATGCGGAAGAAGAATGCATATACAAGTAGCGGAACCGTTCAAAGTTTGGCTTCTTCGCTGCCCCACATGTTCCAAAGTTTATAAGAATAGAAATGTTACTACTCCTCCAGTCCTACTTACCACATGCATATGTTTGGAGGGGAAAAAGAATGAGGGTCTGCTTAGAGAGTGATATTACTATCAGCGTCTGTCTTTTTCTTGAAGATCTATTTATTCTAAATAGATTTCCGATCATCGGGCAAGTCGACCAAAGTGCACACTCTGTTCTCATAAATGAATATTATCTCAGATTTCATGGCCTCAAGCTATTTGTTGGAATTTGGGCTCATCATAGCTTCTTCATAGTTCGTAGGCTCGCTGTTGTCTAACAACATGACTTTCAGGACAGGATCACGGTACCACTCTGGTGCAGTACGTGTTCTGGTCGACCTACGAGGTTCAGTAGTAACTTGATCTGAAGTTTCATGATCATCATCATTAGCTTCTTCTCTAGTTGGTGTTGGCATCACGGGAACGGTTTTATCTGATGTGCTACTTTCCAATTCGAGAGAAGGTACAACTACCACATCAAGTTCTACTTCCTCTCACTCACTTCTTTCGAGAGAAACTCCTTCTCTATAAATGACATATCCTTAGCAATAAAGATCTTGCCTTCGGATCTGTGGTAGAAGGTATACCCAATAGTCTCTTTAGGGTATCCTATGAAGACACATTTCTTCGCTTTGGGTTTGAGATTATCATCAGGCTGAAGCCTTTTGACATAAGCGCATCATCCACATACAACACATGAACCATCTCCCGTTCCTCCATTCCAACACATGAACCATCTCACTTTCCTCCATTTCTGCTTGGACGAGACCTATATAACAAGTAATCCAAGCCGCAATGTGAAGCATGTGCGATTACTTGGACCTCAACGTCGACGTTGGAAGTGTCCTACAGATTCTTCTATTTGGTGAGCATCAAATCTATAAAAGTGGATCGTACGCACGCACAATGAGACGATGATAGGTATTCCTTGTTGCAATGCACCTAATTAAGTTGCTAGCTGAAAAAGCTAGCTAGGTTTAGCTAACGATCGATCTAATCCCCATTCTTGTGTTTGTTCCCTTTCGTTTTCTCTGATGTCACTCCACGCAGCTAGGACCGCGACCCACATCATGAACTATTTGCTTCACAACAACAGTTATCCACACGTGGCAATTAACAAAGTAACAGATAAATAAGATTCATTCATAGTTTCCCATGATCTAACAAGTTCATGCGTGCTAACGGCAGTTTGTGATGATGACCTAATTAAAATGGATATGGATGCCACGCATGCATGGTGCTAAATATATTTATTGGTTGATTAGCCCAACTCAGAAGAACAACGGAAAAAGATGGCTGGTGTTAAAACAAAGCAAGGGCATGCCACGAAATCAGGAGCCTTGTGCAGATTAGCAACTCTGCTAATAATGGAGCATAAACTATATCATTAAAACAAAGCAAGGGCATGCCACGAAATCGGGAGCCTTGTGCAGATTAGCAACTCTGCTAATAATGGAGCATAATTCGGACTGGAGACTTCTGAAGATCATTTGTTAATCATTTGGAGATAGCATACAAGAACCGTGCATACGTATGTGATACTCTATTTTATACGAGACAGAGAAAGAGGGAATCTTGAGATTTGAGAAGGCGAGCTTGCTGACCGAATCGATGCACTTTCTCTCCAAGATATGGAAATAATAAACAAAAAATGACACCTCAGCAATTGGATCAGAATAGTTCTAGCACAAGTCTACGACAGTAGTGACACCTACGGAGTGCACGTTTATCATCAAAAAGCATTGTGCTTCGGACACTTCAGTTGCTTGCCCGCAGAGTACGAATTTCGTGCAGAAAAATTTGGGTTGACATTCTAGGATGAAACACGCTCAATTAAAACACAAATTTCGTTTGAAACAAGCTAGCAGATTCAAACACTGTGGTCCTTCAGCTAGCACTCAGTAGAAATAATTTGCATGAAATTATGCTTAACCATAAGGGTGGCGTGTTGGCTCTTGAATCAATTTTGTCAATACGAATGTTATTTGTCCCGGTTTCAGGCAAGCATGAAAATGAATTTTTTTTACGGTAAAAGCATGAAAATGATTAAAACTTAAAATTTGATACAGTAGTACGTAATGTGTAAAGCTGTTTATATTCTCTAAAAAAAGGCGTCAAGCTTCTATATATACTCCTAACCCACATGTAAGAAGGAGGAATTGTTTAATCTATTATTCTTTTGGACTTAGGTTGGTAAAAAGAATATAGTGAAGTGGCGAGCAGCTGATCTATGGAACAAGACGTGGAGCAAGTCAGCAGTCACACACACCGTTTATTCGACGCACTTTCCTATCTTTGAGAAGTCTCAACTGTAGCGCATCCAACGCAGCACTGCTCACGTTTGAACGTGCAGATGGAAGAGCACCATATACTTATGGATGCTTGATCGCATACGAGTCATTCAAGAGGAATTGATGGGATTCTTTCTTGACCACGTCATAAATAAAGACGGAGAATACCATGTGGAAGTTCAAATAGACCTTAGATGTTAGGGCCGCGGTTTGTAAGAGATCTTATATTGTATATATGTAGCTAGTAGCGTCGGATAGATATACAGAAACTTGTTGTTCGACCAATCTCACAGAGAAAGAGAGGTCGACCACTTCTCTCTGTATATGTTCATCATAACGATCTTGTGTACTTGATGGTTCCTTCATTTTTTTACTAGTTAGCGTGTCGAGTTCTCTCTATACGTGTGGTAGCTAGCGTCGACCAAGTACGGAGATAAGAGATGTCACTTCTCTCTAGCTATTAGCTAACTAACACAATATGTGAAACCCCTAAATAATTAACCCTCCAAAACCCCCAACGCCCCCACCCCCCTCCCCTAAAAAAACAAAAACCCCAGCTCCTGAGCCGCCGACGCGTGGATGCCATTTGGTCCCGGTTGGTGTTACCAACTGAGACTAAAGGCCCTCCTGCATGGGTTCGCTGCAACGACCACGTGGAGCATCATCTGTCTTGGTTCTTAAGCGAACCGGGACTAAAGGTGTTGGGCTTTAGTCTCGACACATTAGTCCTGGTTCCAGAACCGGGACTAAAGGCCCTCTAGAACCGGGACAAATGACCCATTTTCTACTAGTGATAGGTACTTCTTGTTGCATTTTGCACCTAATTAAGCTTCTAGCTAAAAAAGCTAGCTAGGTTTCGCTAACGATCAATCTAATCCCCGTTCTTGTGTTTGTCCCCTTTCGTTTTCTCTGATGTCACTCCACGCAGTTAGGGCCGCGACCCACATCATGAACTAATATAATAGTTTTACAACACAACAGATATCCACACATGGCAATTGATAGAGTAACAGAAAAAATAAGCGTCATTCATAGTTTTCCATGATCTAACTAGATTAGTGCGCATGAGTTCATTTCCTGCATACTAGCGGCAGTTTGTGATGATGACCAGGGGCGGACCCAGGATTGGGCCAAGCCCAGGGCCCCATCCTGCTACAGTGCATCTACAGTGTGTCTACACTGCTCACTACGCTGCACTATAGTAAACGAAGCAATTCCTCCTTCACGCCCCGGGCCCAGCCCCCCCGCCTAGGTCATGCATCCGCCACTGATGATGACCTAATAAAAGAAAAAAGTTCATTTTACTACCCTGAAAAAAGTTGGTGGTTCACATAACCCCCTGATCTTTATTTCGGTTCCTTTCACCCCCTAAACAATCCTATACCGGGCAAAATCAATCCCTGGATGGTTTTGACTCATCTTGGCGCTGACGTGGCAACAGTCAAATGGTGGTTTTGACCTGTGGGTGGGCCTCCATCAGGTGGACCGCGTTTTGTCATCGCCTACCTCCCCGAGCATCGCTCCCTCGCACCCGAACCCTGCCCCGCCTCCGACCGACGCCGATGACTGCCGGAGTTCCAAGGCGCCACCCCGAGCGCCCCGCTTCTCCTTCCTCCCTTCTCTTTCCTCTCCCTCTCTCTTCCCTCGTATCTCTCTCTCAGGTACAGGTCACTCCACCGCCACAAGCTCGCCGCCGTACCATCTTCACACCGCCGCCGGAGTCCGGATCCGGCCGGAACCAGATCAGATGGGGGCACCACCCTCAGATCTGGTCGTCCCTCGCCTCCCCGGGCCGCCTGCATCGCTGTAGCGCCGCCACCTCCACGTCCATGGCCGGCCCTTGCTACCCCATCCACACCCCTGGCCGGCCGCCTCTGGTCAACGGGAGGCCACGACCTCCGCAGCCGCCTTGACCGTCGCCCCGGCCTCCTCTGCGCACGGCTACGCCTGAGCACGACCGCGCCGATGCGCCGCCGCTGAAGCCCTCCATGCCGGCGACCTCGGAGCAGGACCACACTGATGTGGCATCATTAGTTTAGGTCCCCTTCTGTTAATCTAAGACATTGACATGTGGGTCCCCTTCATCACTAGGGTTAGTCTGAGACATTGACATGTGGGTCCCCTTCTGTTAATGATGCAATTAGGGCTAAATTAGTCCCTTGTTAATCTCCGTGCAACCGAGATGTGGGCCCCATGTGCCATATTTGACCGGGCCCAACAGTCGGTGAGAGTGTCTAGCTAAGAGGGCCCCACCGACAGGCCAAATACCGCCTTTGACTATGTCCACATCAGCATCCGGTATAGGCAAAACCAGCCAGGGATGGTTTTTGCCCGGTTTGGGATTGTTTAGGGGGGTAAGAGAACCGAAAAAAAGATCAGGGGGTTATGTGAACCACGAACTTTTTTCACGAACTTTTTTCAGGGTAGTAAAATGGACTTTTTTCCCTAATAAAATGGATAGGGATGCCCCACATGCATGGTGCTGAATATGTTTATTGGTTGATTAGCCCAACTCAGAAGAACAACGAAAAAAGATTTTTCAAAGATGTTGTGTTAATCAAAGCAAGGGCATGCCCATGAAATCGGGAGACTTGTGCAGATCAGCAACTCTGCTATAATAATGGAGCATAAACTATATCATTCGGACTGGAGACTTCTGAAGATCATTTGTTAATCATTTGGAGATAGCATACAAGAACCGTGCCTACGTATGTGATACACTATTTTACACGAGACAGAGAGAGAGAGGGAATCTTGAGAAGGTGAGTTTGCTGACCGAATCGATGCGTTTTCTCTGCAATATATGGAAATAATAAACAAAAAATGACACCTCAATGATTGGATCAGAATAGTGCTAGCACTAGTCTACGACAGTAGTGACATCCACGGAGAGCACAAGTTTATCATCAAAAAAGCATTGTGCTTCGGCCACTTCAGTTGCTTGCCTGCAGAGTACGAATTTCGTGCAGACAAATTTGGGTTGACATTTTAGGATGAAGCACGCTCAGTTAGAACACAAAATTCGTTTGTAACAAGCTAGCAGATTTAAACACTGTGGTTCTTCAGCTAGCACTCAGTAGAAATAATTTGCATGGAATTATGCTTAACCACAAGGGTGGCGTGTTGGCTCTTGAATCAATTTTGTAGAATGTTATTTGTCCCGGTTTCAGGCAAGCATGAAAATGAATTTTTTTTAGTGGTAAAAGCACGAAAAAGATTAAAACTTCAATTTACCTCACATGTAAAAAAAGGGGGGAAGAGGGAGTATGTTAAAATTTGCCAAAAAGAATATACTGAAGTGTCGAGCAGCTGATCTCTGGAACAAGACGCGGAGCAAGTCAGCAGTCACACACACCTTATTCGACTCTGCACTTTCCTATCTTTGAGAAGTCTCAACTGTAGTGCATCGAATGCAGCACTGTTCACGTTTGAACAGATTCTCACCTCAACAAGAACGTGCAGATGGAAGAGCACCATATACTTATAGATGCTTGATCGGCAAGATACACGTGCACAATCGGTGTACTTGTGTGGCATCATCACTTTACAAAAAGACAAACAAAGGGAGGGAGGGAGCTCGTAGAGTATCTGATTCTGATCCCTGCAGGTTAGCCATGTACTTAAGCATTGTTTACTCGAATTAACACTTGTATATATGATGTCCCTAAAGAACTCAACGTTGATGCACATCTGGACGTAGTATGATAGTTAACGAGCACGTTGCTAGCATCTAGCGATATATGCCATGTCGTCCCTAATGAATTAACTATCATAAAGATATGGAAGAACATGTGCTTCCATAATTCTCCTATCAAGGTTTCATCTCTGGTCGATTTTACTGCAGAATTTTGGTTTCTTCGAGACATGGCAGGCTAGACGACGACACCGCAAGCTTTCAAGAGGAACCATGTGAGGGACTTCCGGACTAGGGGGTGTCCGGATAGCCGAACTATCATTATCGGCCGGACTTCAAGACTATGAAGATACAAGATTGAAGACTTCGTCCCGTATCCGGATGGGACTTTCCTTGGCGTGGAAGGCAAGTTTGGCGATACGGATATGTAGATCTCCTACCTTTGTAACCGACTCTGTGTAACCCTAGCCCTCTTCGGTGTCTATATAAACCGGATGGCCTTAGTCCATAGGACGAACAACAATCATACCATAGGCTAGCTTCTAGGGTTTAGCCTCCTTGATCTCGTGGTAGATCTACTCTTGTAACCCACATCATCAATATTAATCAAGCAGGACGTAGGGTTTTACCTCCATCAAGAGGGCCCGAACCTGGGTAAAAACATCGTGTCCCTCGTCTCCTGTTACCATCCGCCTAGACGCACAGTTCGGGACCCCCTACCCGAGATCCGCCGGTTTTGACACCGACATTGGTGCTTTCATTGAGAGTTCCTCTGTGTCGTCACCGATAGGCTCAATGGCTTCTTCGATCATCAACGACGATGCAGTCCAGGGTGAGACCTTCCTCCCCGGACAGATCTTCGTATTCGGCGGCTTCGCACTGCGGGCCAATTCGCTTGGCCAGCTGGAGCAGATCGAAGGCTACGCCCCTGGCCGTCAGGTCAGATTTGGAAGTTTGAATTTCACGGCTGACATCCGTGGGGACTTGATCCTCGACGGATTCGAGCCACAGCCGAGCGTGCCGTACTGTCACGATGGGCATGATTTAGCTCTACAGCCGGATAGTACCCTGGAGGCCGCACTCGAACCCGCTCCGATCTTCGACTCGGAGCCGGCTGCGCAGACCAAGGATGGATGGCTAGACACCACCTCGGAGGCTGCAACCTCTACGGCGATAGAGCCGAACACCTATCTTGTCCCCCATGAAGCTCGTGACTCCGAGGTGCCGGACTCCTTGCCAGACTCCGGACCTCCTGCGCCCCCTCCAGTCGAATCCGATTGGGCGCCGATCATGGAGTTCACCGCGGTGGACATCTTTCAACACTCACCTTTTGGCGACATCTTGAGTTCGCTAAAGTACCTCTCGTTATTAGGAGAGGCCTGGCCGGACTGCGGCCAGGACGGTTGGGATGCGGACGACGAAGAAATTCAGAGCCCACCCACCACCCACTTGGTAGCCACTGTCGACGATCTAACCGACATGCTAGATTACGACTCTGAGGACATCGACGGTATGGACGACGATGCCGGAGACGACCAAGAACCAGCGCCCACCGGGCACTGGAAAGCCACCCCTTCATACGACATATACATGGTGGATATCCCAAAGGATGGGAATGGCGAAGGAATAGCGGAGGATGACCCCTCCAAGAAAAAGCCCAAGCGCCGGCGTCAGCGGCGCCGCTCTAAATCCCGCCATAGCAAGAACGAGGATTCCGGCACCGGAGACAATAATACACCGGATAGCACCGAAGACAACCCACTCCAGCAAGATCCAGCACAGGAGGAGGGGGACGCCAGCCCTCATGAGAGAGCGGCCGAAGAAGAGGTAGAGGACTATATGCCTCCCTCCGGAGACGAGGCAAGCCTCGACGACGATGAATTCGTCGTGCCTGAGGATCCCGTCGAACAGGAGCGTTTCAAACGCAGGCTTATGGCCACGACAAACAGCCTCAAGAAAAAGCAACAGCAGCTTAGAGCTGATCAAGATCTGCTAGCCAACAGATGGACCGAAGTCCTCGCGGCCGAAGAGCATGAACTCGAACGCCCCTCCAAAAGCTACCCCAAACGTAAGCTGCTCCCCCGACTAGAGGTGGAGGCATATGATCCCGCTTCACCAGGAGACAATACGGCTGATCGACCACCTCGTGGTCGCGACAGAGAGGCCTCAAGGCCCTTCACTAGACCCGTACCCCGGCATCACTCGAAAAGCACAAGGCCACAGGGGAACACTCCGGACCTGCGAGACATATTGGAGGATAAGGCAAGACAATCAAGATCGATCTATGGATCACGTGGGCGCCCCACGATACGTGACGATCACCGTCACCCCGGACACAGTAAGTCCGGCCGGGCCGAACACAACAGACAAAGCTCTTTTGAGCTCCGTCGTGATATTGCCCAGTACAGAGGCGCCGCACACCCACTGTGCTTCACAGATGAGGTAATGGATCATCAAATCCCAGAAGGGTTTAAACCCGTCAATATTGAATCTTATGATGGCACAACAGACCCCGCGGTCTGGATCGAGGACTATCTCCTCCACATCCACATGGCCCGCGGAGACGATCTCCACGCCATCAAATATCTCCCACTCAAACTTAAAGGACCAGCCCGGCACTGGCTTAACAGCTTGCCAGCAGAGTCAATTGGGAGTTGGGAGGACCTGGAAGCCGCATTCCTCGATAACTTCCAAGGCACGTACGTGCGACCACCAGATGCAGATGACCTAAGCCACATAATTCAGCAGCCAGACGAATCGGGCAGACAATTCTGGACACGGTTCTTAACCAAGAAAAACCAAATTGTCGACTGTCCGGATGCCGAGGCCCTCGCGGCCTTCAAACATAACATCCGCGACGAGTGGCTTGCCCGGCACATGGGACAGGAAAAGCCGAAATCCATGGCAGCCCTTACATCACTCATGACCCGCTTCTGTGCGGGTGAGGACAGCTGGCTAGCACGCAGCAACAACCTCAACAAAAATTTTGGCAGTCCGGATATCAAGGACCGTAGTGGCAGGTCGCGTCGCAACAAAAACAAATGCTGCATTAACAGCGATAACAGTGAGGATACGGCAGTCAATGCCGGATTCAGAGGCTCTAAACCCGGTCAACGGAAAAAGCCATTCAAAAGAACAACTCAGGGTCCGTCCAATTTGGACCGAATTCTCGACCGCTTGTGCCAGATACATGGCACCCCTGAAAAACCAGCTAACCACACCAATAGGGACTGTTGGGTGTTCAAGCAGGCAGGCAAGTTAATTGCCGAAAATAGCGACAAGGGGCTACATAGCGACGACGAGGAAGAGACCCGACCGCCGAACAATAGAGGACAGAATGGTTTCCCCCCACAGGTGCGGACGGTGAACATTATATATGCCACGCACATACCCAAAAGGGAGCGGAAGCGTGCACTCAGGGATGTATACGCGATGGAGCCAGTTGCCCCGAAGTTTAATCCATGGTCCTCTTGCCCGATCACCTTTGACCGAAGGGACCACCCCACCAGCATTCACCATGGTGGGTTCGCCGCATTGGTTCTAAACCCAATCATCGATGGATTTCATCTCACCAGAGTCCTGATGGACGGCGGCAGCAGCCTAAACCTGCTTTATCAGGACACGGTGCACAAAATGGGCATAGACCCCTCAAGGATTAAACCTACCAAGACGACCTTTAAAGGCGTCATACCAGGTGTAGAAGCCAATTATACATGCTCAGTTACACTGGAAGTGGTCTTCGGATCCCCGGATAACTTCCGAAGCGAGGAGTTAATCTTCGACATAGTCCTGTTCCGCAGCGGCTATCATGCCTTGCTCGGACGTACCGCGTTTGCAAAGTTCAACGCGGTGTCGCACTATGCATACCTCAAGCTCAAGATGGCAGGCCCTAGAGGAGTCATCACGGTCAACGGAAACACTGAACGCTCCCTCCGAACGGAGGAACATACAGTGGCTCTCGCGGCAGAACTACAAAGCATCCTTTTAAGGCAATTCTCGAGTCCGGCTGCCAAGCGGCCGGACACAGCTAAGCGTGCCCGGAGTAACCTACAACACGACCACCTGGCACGTTCCGAGCACGCGTAGCAGTGCGGCCCCAACCCCAGCCCCTGTAAAACATTAAGACAGACCCTTCGCGTACTCCATTACGCTCTGAAGATACCATGGGCATGGGGCAAGGGGCTCGACCATGATAAGCCCAGACTGCGGCTCAACCGCACCAGGGGCTCTTAAGTGTGGCGTTTCTTTTTCTTTTCCTTTTATTTTTTACCTACAGGACTCCGTTCGTCAGAGGCCCTGTCCGGCAGCAGACATGCCGAACCCACGATGCAACAGCCAGGGAAGGATAAAGGCTACAACGAAAATCCAGGTGGTCTCCATCATGAGCATTAAATTTGTTTTATGCATTATTCCATAGCCTACCCCTGGAGGGGGACATGTTAAACAGTCCCATCCCTTGCTTATCGCACCACTTGTATCGTCCTGCACTTACAACAGTTTTTATTGAATAAAGCAATGCAGCACATTTTTGCTTCTAATTGCATTTCTTTCTTACACATATGTTCATCTATGAAATGTTGCATCCGTACGTTTTGGTACGGCTAAATACACCAGGGGCTTATGTTTCCCGCGTTATGGTGTGATAAGTCCGAACACTTTCACAAGTGCGGCACCCCGAACTTATAGCATTATATGCATCAGCTCCGAATCATGTTCTTGGGTCAATAGTTGGGTTTGCCCGGCTCCCATGTTTTGGTACCTTACGTTTCGTTTTATCGGCTAAGGTAGCACTGGGAGAACCACTGCGATTGCGCCCCAGTTGAGCTGGGTTAACGCCTCAGTGGAGAAAGCTAAAACTGACCGTCATAATGAGGTGAGAGCTGGTCGCTGTTCGAGAGGTTCTTTGCGAGTCCCTAAAGACTTATGCCGCTTCGAGCGAGGAGCCGGATTCTGTCCGTCCAAGGCGTGGATAGCGTCCCAAATTCGGCCTTCCGAAAACTAGGGGCTTCGCCGAAATTTAAAATTATAGAATTCTATGGCTAAGTGAGAGTGTTCAAGCATTATAAGTCCGGTTGCCTTGTTCGTTGTGTTGAGCGCCTCCCTAGATGGACCCAAAAATGGGAACAAGAGCGCTCGAGTTTATCCCGAACACCCCAGCACTCGTGGCATGGGGGCTGAAGCCGACGACTTGCCATCTCTCAGATTTGATAAACAGCCGCACAGAAGGTAATATTTTAAATTAACAAGCGTTGCTTAGCGCATATGAACCAAGTTTTCAGCGCACAGGATAACAAAATGCGAGTCTACTCAAATATTACATCTTTGGAGCACTCACCCGCAATAGTGCGGGCGCCCTTCAGCACACTCCTATAATACATCTCGGGCGTGCGATGCTCCTTGCCCTCTGGTGGAGGGTCCGTCACAAGCTTCTGGGCATCCATCTTGCCCCAGCGCACCTTTGCGCGGGCAAGGGCCCGACGCGCACCTTCAATACAGGTGGAGTGCTTGATGACTTCAACCCACAGGCACGCATCCACCAGCCGCCGCACCAGGCCGAAGTAGCTCCCAGGCATGGCCTCCTTAGGCCACAGCCGAACTATGAGGCCCTTCATGGCCTGTTCGGCCGCCTTGTGGAGCTCGACCAGCTGCTTCAGCTGGTCGCTAAGGGGCACCGGATGTCCGGCCTCAGCATACTGAGACCAGAAGACCTTCTCCGTTGAGCTCCCCTCCTCGGCCCGGTAGAATACGGCAGCATCGGACACGCTGCGGGGAAGATCTGCGAACGCTCCTGGAGAGCTCCGAATTCGGGTAAGCGACAGGTAATTAACACCCACATGCTTACTTTGCATGAAAAATGCCTTACCCGCTGCTATTTTCTTCACCGCCTCTATCTCCTGGAGGGCCTTGTAGGCTTCGGCCTTAGCGGCTTTGGCACTCTCAAGAGCCGTTGCAAGCTCAGACTCTCGAGTCTTCGAGTCACGCTCCAGGCACTCATGTTTCCTCACGAGATCCTGGAGCTCTTGCTGTACCTCCGCCACCCGCGCCTCCTGTTTCTCTCGCTCGGTGCGCTCCGCAGCCGCATTGCGTTCGGCCGCGGCCACCGCCTCCTTCAGGGTCGCCACCTTGTTAGTGGCCCCTGCAATACCCCAGTTATCCTTGTCATTTTTCTTGCAACCAAATCCTTTTCTGTAAGGTACAATTTTCATAAGGTATTACTCACCTTCTTTTTCCTCGAGCTGCTTCTTGGCATGGCCGAGCTCGTTCTCGGACCGCTCGAGGTTTTCCTTCAAAGTATTGACCTCCGCAGTCAGTGCGGCAGAGGTCAGCAGCACAGCCTGCAATCCCATATTGACATATTTTCATGACTCCTGCGTTTATCTTTCTAAAGATCCTCAGTCCGGCTTTTCTTTCCGAACACCGAACCGAGCATCAGGGGCTACTGTCTATGCGGTACCATTTTACATATATTGAAATTCTTACCTCAAAGCCTGTTAGAAGGCTGCTGCAGGCTTCGGTCAGCCCGCTCTTGGCGAGCTGAACCTTCTGAATCACCGCACTCATAACAGTGCGGTGTTCCTCTTTGATGGAGGCACCGTTGAGCGCCTCCAGCAAATTATCCGGCACCTCCGGTTGGACGGAGGCAGCCGGCGTCGCGGTCTTGCCCTTCTTATGAAGGGGTCGCCCGCCGGACTCCGGAGCCACTATGGGTTCCGGGGCTGAGTCCGGTGCAAAGTCCGGGAGGTTGTCCTGCGACACCTCCGGGGCCCTCTCCTCCTGGTGGGTCCCTTCCTGGGATCCCACCTCGGCATCGTCCGCATCACGGGGGGTGGAGGCAGTCGGAAGAGAATCCATATCTGACGCCTCTAAGGACCCGCTCGACGAAGTGGGGAGATCATCCTTAGGCGGACTGCAGGGTTGTATGCTGCATTAGAAAGACATAATGTGGCGGAAAACAAAAAACCTTGAAGTTATTCGGGAGTCCGGATACTTACGATCTCGCCAGAGGCTTGGCCCTTGGAGGCCAGTCCTCGTTGTCGTCACTGGCGTTGGCGGAACAGTCCGGGGGAAGAGTTTTCCCCTCTTGGACCCTTCGGCCTCCCTTGTTGGGGAGGCCTTCCTTTTCTTCCCTCCCCCACTGGGGGAGAGGCTTTCTTCTTCTCCTCGCCTTGGTGGGAGGAGTCGGCCTCGGATTCATCGTCCGATAGCACCTGAAAACAGGAACTCCTCCGAGTCCCCGTGGCCTTCTTCTTGGCCTTCTTCTCCGGCACCACGTGGGGTGCCGGAGCCAGCAGCCCCGTTAGGCGGGCGTCAGCTGGGTCCTCTGGCAATGGGGCCGGACAGATAGCCTGTGCGGCCTTCTTCAGCCAGTCCTGTCAAAGGAAAGGGAGTTTAGATCCCGCATAGAGTCAAACTATGAATAACAAGCGTCCCGTAAAGGACAATATCACTTACCTCGTCAGCTGGACGCTGCGAGCTGAATCCACGATCTTCGGTAGCGGATGCGGGAGCCTCGGCGCCCTTGAACAGCACCTTCCAGACCTCTTCGTACGTAGTGTCGAAGAGCCAATTAAAAGTCTGGTGCTGCGCCGGATCGAACTCCCACATATTGAAGCCCCGTCGTTGGCACGGGAGAATCTGGCGGATGAGCATGACCTGGACTACGTTGACAAGCTTGAGCTTCTTGTCCACCATCTTTTGGACGCAGGCTTGGAGTCCGGTCAGCTCCTCCGAATCGCCCCAAATCCGGCCGCTCTCTTTCCAGGAGGTGAGCCGTGTGGGGATGCCGGATCTGAATTCGGGGGCCGCTGCCCACTCGGGATCACGCGGCTCGGTGATGTAGAACCACCCCGATTGCCACCCCTTGATGGTTTCCACAAAGGTGCCCTCCAGTCACGTAACGTGGGACATCCTGCCCATCATGGCGCCTCCGCACTCCGCTTGGCTGCCCTTCACAACCTTCGGCTTGACACTGAAGGTCTTGAGCCACAAGCCGAAGTGGGGCTGGATGCAGAGGAAGGCCTCGCACACGACGATAAACGCCGAGATGTTGAGAATAAAATTCGGGGCCAAATCATGGAAATCTAGGCCGTAGTAGAACATGAGCCCCCGGACAAAGGGATGAAGTGGGAAGCCCAGTCCGTGGAGGAAATGGGGAAGGAATACTACCCTCTTATGGGGCCTAGGGGTGGGGATGAGCTCTCCCTCGTCGGGGAGCCACTGCGCGATGTCGCTGGACAAGTATCCGGCGCTGCGCAGCTTCTGGATATGCCCCTCCGTGACGGAGGAGGCGATCCACTTGCCTCCCGCTCCGGACATGTTTGGAGTAGGTTGAGGTGAGATGTGCGGGCTTGGGCGCTAGAGCTCGAGTTCGCAGAGATGGATAAGCCAAGGAGGAGGAAGGCGCAGGTAAAAAGGTTGGATCTTTATCCCCTTATATGGGCGGACAGAAACACGCGTCCCCACCAGCCTGGTAAAACTCGCTTATCCCCCAAGCGTCGCGATTGATGGCGCGGTTGGGTTACCCACGTCCGTATTGATGGGAATCCCGGAATAAGGGGAACACGATCTCTGCTTCGACAAGACGTGTCAAGGAAACCGCTTCGCTAAACGCGCTGAAGTGGTACAATAAAAATGTTTCAAATAAAGGCTTGGTTGTGGTGTGACATCACGCCACGGAATACGTCAGCAGATTGAACTTGTGTGAATATTATTCTCTCTACGGTGGTATGTGGAAATTATTTTGCAGAGCCGAACACTATCCTGGTGTTCACAATCTTCTATAAATTATTCGGAGGAGGAACCCGCCTTGCAATGCCGAAGACAACAGGCGCGCCGGACTCGTCGTCATTGAAGCCTGGTTCAAGGGCTACTGAGGGAGTTCCGGACTAGGGGGTGTCCGGATAGCCGAACTATCATCATCGGCCGGACTCCAAGACTATGAAGATACAAAATTGAAGACTTCGTCCCGTGTCCGGATGGGACTTTCCTTGGCGTGGAAGGCAAGCTTGGCGATACGGATATGTAGATCTCCTACCTTTGTAACCGACTCTGTGTAACCCTAGCCCTCTCCGGTGTCTATATAAACCGGATGGCCTTAGTCCATAGGACGAACAAAAATCATACCATAGGCTAGCTTCTAGGGTTTAGCCTCCTTAATCTTGTGGTAGATCTACACTTATAACCCACATCATCAATATTAATCAAGCACGACATAGGGTTTTACCTCCATCAAGAGGGCCCGAACCTGGGTAAAAACATCGTGTCCCTCGTCTCCTGTTACCATCCGCCTAGACGCACAGTTCGAGACCTCCTACCCGAGATCCGCCGGTTTTGACACCGACACCATGGTTCAGTGTATGGAAGGAGCACAAGATTATGAGAAGGACACGGAAGTGGATTCGTTGTCAGGGCCGTCGCCGGTGGAAAGGCGTACATGATCAATGCTTTGAATTTGAAGCCAGAATTGTTTAAGTGGGGCTAATCGGGGATCAGATCCCAACAGTACTTGCCCGGCTGATCCTTCTCCTCTAACTTTTAGCAGAGCGATCCACGATGCGATATGTACATTTTTTTCCAGGTAATACGTGTCTCATTATATCATAAGGATCATAGTACAAGGCACGTACAAACCGACCTGGTAAGAGTAGCGCTCGTGTCGCTCTCCGGGGGTGGCACGAGCGAACCCTAGCCGCCGCCGCGCCGTCCCTCGCATCTGCCGCCCGCGGTTTGGGCGCTGCCGGAGGAGGCCGATGGGTGAAGCCCGCCTCGGAGGACGGCAACGGCAGGGCACTCTTCTCCTCGCAGTGGTGCGTTGTCCTGGACGTCATGGCCCGCTTGCGGCGTGGCGGCGGAAGCTGGAACGGTGGATCTGGCGGTGAACCTCTCGTCAGCGCGGCGAGGAGGTTCTGCGTGGCTAACAAGGGTCGCGCGCGCGGGATTCAGGTCGTCTGGATCGATCTCGCGTTGGCGCCTTCGTCTTCAGCCGGCGCGGTCAGAGCGGCGACCCTGGCGCGCGGCGGCAGCCGTTTCCCCCATGGCCGATGGGTTGAGTCATTGGCTTGCCTGGCCGGGTGTTGGGTGGCGATTGTTGTTGCGGATCTGGCGTCCCGGACGGATCCATCGTGATTCGGCTATGGCCGGCTGACGGCGCGTGGTGGGGCTGTGGTGAGGCGGCTGGAGGTCCTCAACCGGCTTTCCGACGACACCAGACGTCTACATGGCGAGGGTGTGCTCGGATCTAGTTAGGCGAGATCGTGGTGGCGCTACTTCCGGTGAAAATTGCACCGACTTTGGTCATCGCGGACAATGACGGTGTCTCCAACGCCCCATGTTGAGGCATCGTCGTTGCAAACTGCGTCAATATGATCGGGATGTTTCGGGGGAAACCCTAGATCTGGGTCTATTATTGGATCTGACGATGACAGTTCCTTCGATGGCATGCTCCCTCCTAAGGGCATCGTTTTGGAGCAGGAGCTGGCTGGAGGGGACGAGGAGGAACGGTGTTTCATCTACCGCAAGGGCGACGATGGATCCCGGTGGCATGGCCCTATGGAGTTTCGGCGACGGGCGCGTGTGGATGGACTCGCGCAGGAGGACGACACCGTCTGGCGTCGTGGTGGCGGCGATGGCGGAGAGACCTGGCACGGTAGATGCAACAATACAGCTCTGGAGATGGATTTGGTGGCAGGTGGCTACGGCGGCCTCATACCCAGCAGTCATCCTGATTGAGGAGTGCGCTGGACTGGTGGGTGCCCCATACCCGGCAGGCGTCTTGGTTGGGACCTCAGGTCTTAGATGTTAGGCTTGGCTGCGAGGTCTGTTTGATATTAGGCCCAGACTATTAGCATCCCTACATCAGCTGGATAGGAGTAGCGACAAATGTTGCCTAGACGGTGGCTTTAGTCTTACTATTGTATGACTTTATAAGGTCTTATGTGAATAATTAATAAAGTGGCTGCATGCCTCGTCCAGATGCAGAGACCGGTGTCCTCCTCCATTTCTAAAAAAAGAAACAGACCTGGCAAAACCGAAAAGACAACAAATCGCTAGCCTTCGCACAAAGAAATAACATCCAAGAAGTAAAATTACAATCAAGACCGAAAAAACCTCTAAACTTGACACCCATGCCCGTCACCTGCCTCTGGAACCACCATAGAAGCCACCAAAGGAAAAAATTGATGATCACCTTCACACCCGAGCTCGAAGCGGCTCCATCGCTGATATGTAGTTTTGTGGACCTTCAAGGTGGCTCACCAAAAGCGAAACCATTACCGTTGGATGAATCAGACTGGGGCAACACCCCGGACACGCCATCGAACACTAGATCTGGCACCCCACCACGACTAAGACGCCGGAGGAGAAAACCACACCTGCCATCCACGAACCACACGAACCCAGCACACGATCCACCATCTTCCGCATGCCGCTGATGCAGACCACAATCTGCATCCACTCTTGGACTACCTCTCAAACTCCGCCGCTGGCGCTGGAGCAAACGTCATCGCAACGACGGAGCCCGGGGACACAGGTCCACCACGAGGATGTCGCCGTCGCCACGCCATCCTTACTTGAACATACTGATTTCCAAATCCATCCCCTACCATAGGACCGATCGCCTCGTTCGGAGTAGGATCCGAAGAAACTTTATTCAGTGCCGCCATTGCCGACGCCGAAGCAAAGACGATGAACAACCTAAAAATCTAAACTACTAGAGTAAAAAAAAGATCCACACGCGTGGATCCGGCGACCCCCCCCCCCCCCACCAACGACCGAGGCCGCTGGCGAAGGGGAGCCGCCAGAGGGCGGCGGCGTGGGAGACTCCTGGCGGCAAGGTCGCCTTTTCTTTCTTCAAGCGGAAGAAAGAAAAGCGATCTACGATGTAGTGCAATATGTACATCATACAGTATATATTATAGTTTTTTGATTGAGAAGAACTGAAAAGGTCAGCCTGCTCCACGCGTCCAAAGAACTTTTCTTTCTTCCTCTTTGAGGTAAATAAATGCCCAAAGAAACTAGGGGCACCGCTGTTCACGTCCACACTTCAACGTGTCGGTCATCTCTTGTTATGTTGACAAAAAAAAGAAGCAAATGATCCGGTCACACTTGGAGGTGCCTGCCCTGCGAACGAGTTTCACTGATTTCGTTCCCATTCACCAGTACAAACAAACTATGGTAACATGTATGTAGGGTTTATGCGTACTCGACATTACTAATTAGTGATGTTCAGAGCCCTCCGTCGTGATGACATATATCCTTTACGATCTACTGTAGAGAGTGGCTTTTTAGCTCCGGGTGCACCTGCACCCTTTATGAATAGCAAATTAAAGAAGAATAGAAAACAAAATCAAAAGAAATCTGAAACTCTGCAACATCAAATATTGTTCAAAATTTGTAGGTCGTTACAGGTTTTCATGCCAAAAAACCATTCAAGGGGCACTACAGAAGAAAAAGATTCCAATGCTTGAAGTTTTGAGCATTTTTAGCACTTAAACCTGTAACTTGTCTTATTTGAGGAGCTCTACATGATAGGAGCATTTTGTTATGAAAACTTGCAAGAATACCGCTTCAGTTCAGCTTGCTACGTGCCTACTTTCTTTATGCTCGCCGAACATAGTACGCTGAACTAAAGGAAGGATAAGTACTTGCGCCTACTTTCTTTATGCTCACCGAACAGAACAATCTATTTTCTGACAAACCATCATGGTTTGAAGATGCAAGTGCACACATGTTCTGTATTGCATTGGATTACGGTTTAATAAGATCCAGGATTCAACCATATGCATTGGATCGATGTTCTGGAAAACAAGTTGGAACTGCTACCCTAGAAGCACTTGCAAAACGTGATGCTAATCGGATGCTGACTAGGAGTAGTACAGTAGTACTTGTGGGAGCATAAACAACTTTGGTGCAGCACTATTTTCTATCCTTACGCGTGACGCACACACTGGACTGCCATTAACAAAGTAGTTCAAGCATCCATAAAAAAAAGTAGTTCAAGCATCTATAAATAGATGAAACCAACCACTGCACCCACCATCCCAATCATCGCAACAGCAGCCGAGAAGAGCAGAGCAATCTTCTTCTTTGATCTCTCCACAATGGCAAAGATCCAGCCCTTTCCTTCCTCTCCCTGCTCTACTTCTTCCCCCGGAGTTCAACAGGGCAGGCACGCGTACACGGTGTGGATGAAGTCGCTGGTGTTCAACGGCAACGGCTGCGCGGTGTACGGCCCCGACGGCGCCGTCGCCTTCCGCGTCGACAACTACGGCAGCAGGGGCGGCCGCGAGGTCCTCTTCATGGACCGCGCCGGCAACGCCCTCATCAGGATCAGGGGCAAGGGCGTCGGCATGTTCAGGAGGTGGGAGGTCTCCCGCTGCGCCAAAGACGGCGGCCAGGACGAGGAGGCGACACAGTGGTTCAGCGTGCGCCGGGCCGAAAAGGGCGAGGCCGCGGTGGCGATGCACGGCGGCGCGGGGACGTGCTACACGATAGAAGGATGCTGCGCGCGCAAGCCGGAGTACAAAATCCGGGACGTGGATAGCACGGTGGTGGCGGAGGTGGCACGGAAGCAGACGGCGGCGGGTGTGGTGCTGGGGGAGGACGTGCTGACGCTGACGGTGGGACCAAAGGTGGACCACCTGCTCGTGTTGGGCTTGGTCGTCGTACGTGGCCTCATGAACCGTTCCTTGTGATGGATGCATGCAACGGGCGATGGTTTCTCCTAGCGAAAATGTTGAATTTTGTACAGCTAGTTTAGAGTAGCCGAGAGTTTGTTTCACACGAACATTTAGAAAGCATTTTGGGAACATTTTTAGCCAAACTGAGGACATGTAAACTCTTTTTGGTGGATGGTTTTTCACCCTTCATTAAGTGTTGTTCGAAGAAATTCTTGTAGACTTATACATGTGGTAACATAATTACAAATGTTTTCTGTTTGGATGGAACACAACAACAATTTGGCAAAGTCAGAGCCAGATTCTTTTGGGGACGGGATGCCATGAAAAGGAAATACCATATGGTTGTACGGATGGACCTTTGCACCCTAAGGCTCTGGGAGGACTTGGGCTGTTCACTTGCAAGAAGATGAATATATTACTTCTCATGAAATGGTGTTGGAAGCTTTCTCATAATCCCACGGGGTTGTGGGTGACGATCTTAAAAGCCAAATATTTTCCTAATTCTTTCTTGGATAACCCTAGAGGATCTCGTGCTTGGAGCGGGAGCCGAAGAGTCAAGAAGATTTTTAGTTTAGATACTAAATTTGCGGTGGGCAACAGATGGGACACTTTTTTCTAGTTCACCAAATGGCTTGGTACAACACACCTTCATGAGAAATACCCTCACCTCTTTGTCCTAGCCTCTGAGCCTACAATTAGTGTTACCAAGCTTTTGCAAGACAACTGAGTCAACATCAACTTTAAGTTCAACCACAATTTACCGAGTGTTGGGAAATAGGGAATCGCCCCGTGGGGAGTTGGTTTGAGTTACCCTCAATGACAACACTGATACAGCCTCATGGGAGTTGGAAGCGTAAGGTCACTACACTGTTAAATCTTTGTATAATTGTTTGGTTCGATCTGCCATGCTAAGTGCCTTTGGTCTACAATGGTGCCACTAAAAGTGTGTGTCTTCTTGTGCAAAATGGTGCGGCATTGTCCCGGCCTTGGCCATCAACCCACTGAAACATCATGGCCTGGGTGGTGGCACTTGTGTGTTACGCTTGGAACCTGAGAACACCAATCACATTATTTTCAACTATGCACCGACCGGATCATTTGGAGATGTATTTGTGAATTCTCTGGTTGCACTTGGGACCCAACCTCTTCGAATGAGGTGATTGGTATTCTTATGAATCTTAGAGGTCATCTTGGACGCGTAGCTTGAAGGGCATTTTATGCTAGCCATGAAGTTGTCTAATTGCCGCAACAGATTTTCTATTGAGGGGGCATCCCAAATCATCCACCTGACTATATTAAAATCTCTATTTTCTTTAGTTGTGGGAGTCCCTAGGGAAGATGAAGGCCATGGGAATGTGCACTGAATCAACAGACAAAGTCAGATCCCATGATCATCACTAGCAACATTTATCTAGAACCCATTCCTATGTTTGGTGCTCATTGTCGAGGCCTTGTTTTAGTATTTGGTACTTATGTATCTTTGTAGTTTTGGTTTGTTCTATAAGACTATGTTATGTTGGTCTATCCACTTCTAGAGCGTTATTGATTTAAAGCAAGAAGCGTCAGACACCTTTCATCTAAAGCAACTACAAATGTTCTTTTAACGAGTACATTTTCCTGAACTTTATCATTAGCAAGATCAATGATTTTGTTCATGCTTTAATTTGAATTGGAGAATAGGATCGCGCAATTCCTAAATCACCTCCCAGAACAACTTACATATAAGAAGGCACAAACATCATATATCCATTCTAATGTTTGTTACCAACTTATATGACAGCTTCAACCCGGTCAAATACATTCTTATTTGACCAATTGACTCAAGAAAAAGTGTGTGTGGTAAACCATACTTTCCTTGGAATTTCCAAGGGTGGCTGCTAGAAGGACCTCTTTTTTTAAATCTGCTATCTTGTTTCGTATTTTTTTTTAATTTCTGTAAGGGTTTGTGCTGATTGATATACAACTTCTGGCCTTTTAACAAGAGAAAAAGCCGCACACACGTGGGGAGAATCCACATTTTGCGTTCTGAAAGGGGCACAAGTCACATTTATATTATTTCTAATATTTTTTACCCACTTATATGTCAGTTTCCATTCAACCCGGTCAAATATATTCTTATCTGACCAGTTAACTCATGAGCCAACATGACCTCATGTGATTAAGCATACTTTCCCTCGAATTTCCACCGGTGGCTGCTATCTAAGGAATATCTCTATTTTAAATTTGCTAACTTGTTTCAAACTTTCATCAGCGATGAAGTTCCAAGGTTGATCATGCTTCACCAGAAACGGTTAGAATACAATTTATTTGCATGACATTCGTATCCTACCTGCAAGCACTTATTTTAGAAACATGGTACATCAGCGGACACTAACATACACACACTACACTTATACTTATGAATGAACACATACTACACTTATACTTATGAATGAATACACGTACACCTATGAGCCTCGAAGAGATTGAGCCGGCGGGTCATAAGATTGATATAGTCACCACAGGCGGATGGTTAATGAAAATATCACCTAATACGGAATGCATATTTTCCTTCATGACACACGTAGTTTGATACCTCGTGCGTTGAGGGTACAACCACCTCCCTACCCATTCAACCATACGTCAAGCACGGAGTCTTGATGATAAACATGTGCTCTATGGTTGTCACTACCGTTGTAGACTCGTATTAATCTGGTCCATTCGTTGAGGTGTCACTTTCATTTCTATTATTATCACATCTTGTAGAAAAAGTGCAACTGATACGGTCAGCAAGCTTCACTTCCGAAGATTCCATTTGTCCCGTATAAAGTAATCCAGTACAGTAGTAGTTCCGTATGCATGCATCTTGTGATCTCTATCAAAATGATTAATTGTCATCACTAAATGATTTCAGAAGTCTCCCATTGACGAGGATACAGACCTAAGGTAGGGTCATAGGCCTGACCTATACGCCCTAGCCAAGGACACTACCCTGGAAGAGAAGAAGTCCAAGAGGCAACAAGGGACGCCCAGCCAAAGATGTCGAGTGCAATTCACTCGACAGTCATATCACTCGGGCGACCCCTATCTATTGCCACTCGACCACTCAAGGAGTCACTCGACCTACCAAAGAACAGGAGTCACTCAGCATTGCAACGGTTAGGCGTTCACTCCGTAGTCTTTAAGGTCATAAATACCACTTAAGTCTGGTGTTACCAGTAACGCCCCTACTTTATGTACATTAAGCTCCTTGTAATGGAGGATGGCTGGGGTCCTGGCGCACTCTATATAAGCCACCCCCTCCTCTGGGACAAGGGTTCGCACCCCCTGTAACATCACACACATATAATCCAGTCGACCGCCTCCGGACACCGAGACGTAGGGCTATTACTTCCTCCGAGAAGGGCCTGAACTCGTAAATCCCGTGTATACACCTTCACCATAGCTGAGATCTTGCCTCTCCATACCTACCCCCCTTTCTACTGTCAGTCTTAGAACCACGACACCCGTCCCAACAATTTTGTTTATGCTAAATTATAATCCGCATAAGGCTCCCGATTTCGTGGTACGCATGCCCTTGCTTTGTTTAACACTGTATCTCCGGCCATCTTGTGTTCCTTGCTCTTCTGATTTGGGAGATAGGCTAATCATTTGACCCATTAAAATATCTCACTTTCTCTCATATTAGTTGTGCTGAAATAGATATATCTGAGTTCTCACTTCCGCATTATCCATGTAGTGCATCAGTATCCATTTAAATTAGGTCATCACCGCAAACTGCCACTACATTGCAGGAAACAAGCTCATGCGTGAACTAATCTAGGTACTAGATGATGGAAACGTATGAATGGAGCTTAATATTTTGGTACTTTGTCAATAGCCATGTGTGGATAACTATCTGTTTAGAAAAGAAAAAATCATGGCGTGGCCTTTGTGGAGTGACATCAGAGAAAACGACAGTGTAAACAATTATGGGGATTAGATCGACCTTTCGCCAAACCTAGATAGCCTTTTTTAGCTAGCAGCTTAATCAGGTGCAATGCAACAAAGAGTACTTATATAGTTGGGTCGTTGTGCATACACATACCTGCTTTATAAATATATTATATGCTCACCAAATAGAACAAATAATCAGTAAGATGTTCCCATCATTGACGTTGTGATTGGTCCAATAACTCGCACATGCTACATCTTGTGACTTGCATATTGGATCCAAGTTTGCAAATTAGGAGTAACTCTAGCATAATCGTCATATTGGCGGCCTCCAGAACATGTATGGAGGACTTTTCATCGTAAGTTTGGATGCTGCCAAGTCAAGGTGCAAACTCAGAATCAGCTAAAATAGAGCCTCCAAAATTTCCATGTGGGTGGGACCCATTTGTCATAGACTATAACTATTTCTTCCCCCATTCTCCACCCACGCACGTAGAGCAAGCAGAAATTTAACATATAGCCGATTTCATTCATAGGTAGGGGCGGAAAATTATTCACATCGTGAACTAGATTCATAAAGCTACTAGTATTGAACTAATAAACCTACAACTAAACTAGCGAGGATGGCAGCGACGACAATGAGACTTCCAGACCTGGGACGTGCCGACGCGGAATGTGGCATTGAACACCTCAATATCGTGGAAACGAGCGAGGATGGCCTCACCCCATGCCGACGATGTGCGCAGGAAGACATTTTGGGTTGCAATAGAGAATAAATGGGCCAGTTTCGCCTCATTGCACGCCAACCATTAGCCATGGTCGGCGTAGGTGCCAGGGCGGGCGCACGGTCCCAAATCCTTCGGTCCCTCTCGGCATCCATCCTCCAACTAACGCCCAAGGCATTATCAACAGCGTCCCGGTAGACATCTAGGCCATACACCTCCCCCTCCTCCTTGATGAGTGGAAAGGGAAGCTTGCTTAATGCTGGCTTTATCTCGCTTATGATGCACCATTGAGGGGATGGGAGTAGTGGAGGGGGAGGCGCCAGTGAATGGAATGGAGAAGTGTATAGGAGAGGGGCCGGCCTTTTGTAGCCCCGAGCGGTGGGTGGCCAGAACAGACACCATTAATGAGCAGCTGGGCAGCCGGCATGCAACGGGTGGGGATTATGGGGTGTGTTTCCCAGTGAGAAACATAGTTGTGGCGTCGGTACAGTTTCGAAAGAGAGGCCAAGAACGAGGACGAACATGCTGAAACTTGCAGAAGCGATTGGGTTTGCAGCTCGCTTTGTATCAGTGCATCTAAATATGAAGGTTGTGACCCACTATTTGGATGGGCCAATAAAATTATGCTATGGACGCTAAGGCCAATAAGACGATTCTGCAAGATCCAGTTTTTGGGCTGCAAACACCATATGAGGCTTAGTTGCCGTAGTGTGTGAGGCTTAGTCTCTTCTTGTACCTTTCGCCGTGTATTTTCTTTTCTTTGCCTGAGGCCGTGTGCTTGTAATCCTGGCCGGTTGATGGCTTCGTTAATTCTTTCCGCAAAAAAGTTTTGTTAACTCAAAGCCGGGCTAGGCTCGAGCCCCATCTCGGGCTCGGCTGATGCCTTTTCTCTAAAAAAAACCATACGAGTTGTTATTACGGCGATCCGAGCGATATGAAGCATCTGTTAGAGTTTGTTCTCATTGTGCTGCTTTAGATTAATTTGCTCTTCTGGCTACGTTTGCAAAGTAAAGTGTGCTGCTTCCATTTTCTCCCCTCTGATGCACTTGCAAATTTCATTAACCACTATGCCCTAGATTGCCATGTCATACTATAAACCAAGTCCAAACAAACGACATGTCATGCTAAATGCCAAGTCCACATACATGAACCATGTAAACGTGGCGCTAACTGAATGCTGACTGGTACGGTGCAAAACAACTCGGGTGCAGAACTATTCTATACTAACGCGTGATGTGTACAGCGCCGATAGACTAATTCAAACGGGCCACGTGATAACGAACAAGGTGCATGTATAAATAGGTGGAACCAGCCATTGACGCTAAACCATCCCAATCATCTCATCTACTTCATCGCAGCAACAGCAGAGCAAAGCAATCTTTCTCGACAATGGCCAAAATCCAGCCCATTTCTTCTTCTCCCTGCTCCACCTCTTTCTCCGGTGAACAGGAGGGCAGGCAGGCGTACACGGTGTGGATGAAGTCGCTGCTGTTCAACGGCAATGGTTGCGCGGTGTACGGCCCCGACGGCGTCGTCGCCTTCCGCGTCGACAACTACGGCTGCAGGGGCGGCCGCGAGGCCCTCCTCATGGACCGTGAGGGGAACGCACTCATCAGGATCAGACGCAAGGGCTTCGGGACGTTCACGAGGTGGGAGGTCTGCCGGTGCGCGCAGGACGGCGGCGAGGAGGAGGCGACGCCATGGTTCACCGTGCGGCGGGCTGAGAAGGGCGGGGCGGCCGTCGCGATGAACGGCGGCGCGGGGACGTGTTACAGGGTCGACGGAAGCTGCGCGCGCAAGCCGGCGTACAGAGTTCGCGGCGTGGATGGCTCCGTTGTGGCGGAGGTGGTACGGAAGCAGACGGCGGCGGGGGTGGAGCTGGGGGAGGACGTGCTGACGCTGACGGTGGCGCCCGAGGCGGATCACCTGCTCGTCTTGGGTTTGGTCGTCGTGCGTGGTCTCATCAACCGCTCCTTGTGATGGATGAAACGGCAATCCTCTTCTTCTCGTTCAATTCTCTCCAGGTGATCGATGCTTGGAACCGGTGGTGACTCTGACTCTCCTAGAGATTTTGGCGAACATACTGAAGTTTCTACTAGTTAGTTTGAGAGCTTTTTGCACGTGAAACATCTAGAAACTCTTCAAAGCATGAAACACAGTGGTTCAGCACTTTATCATTTCAAAGGCCAACGTTAAAATTCAAAAAATAACGACCTCGATAACTTCCGACCGTTCGGTCCGGGGACATCCCAGACCGAACGTGTCGTTCAGTACGATACCTCGCCCCCCACAAACAATTTCGTTTGGGGGAGAAGTCCTCCAGTGCGAACGCCTCCCTAGCCACTAACAGCCCAGAATTGAAAATAAAAAGCCCAGTAGCAAAAAAATGAAGAAAGGTTCCAGATTTTTTTCCTGTGATAAAAAAATCCCACTTTTTTACTTTGTTAATTAAAAATATGCATTAACTTTCAAACGCATAAATTTTCCATGGGCAAAAATATTTTTTTAACAATAACCCAAAAATGAAATAAATAAATAACAATTTCTATCACACCAATAAAAATAATTTACCATGGCAGATTCATAACAAAAAAATCCATGGTATTTTTAACTAAATTTACATATATTGCCTTAATGATTTAGATACATTTGCCATGTTAATAAAGGTAATTTAACATGAGAAATAAATAATAAATCTTGCCATGTCAATAAAAGTTAAATATTGCCATGGGGATTTATGTAAAATTTCTATGTAAATAAAGTTAAATTTGCCATGGCAACCAAATGGTAAAACTTGTCATGGAAATAAAATTTAAATATTGCCATGGGGATTTAGGTAAATTTGCCATATTAATAAAGGTTAATTTTCCATTGCAAATAAATAGTAAAGCTTCCCATGGTAATAAAATTTAAATGTTGAATTTCCCATGACAAATAAATAGTAAAAACTTGCCATGGAAATAAAATTTAAAATATTGCCATGGGGATTTAATTAAATTTGCCATGTAAACAAAAGGTAGAATTGACATAACAAAAACAAAGGTAACATTGTCATGGCCATAAAGTAAAATTTGATGAAAAAAATACAAAAAAATTCATCTCGTTTTGAATAGCAAACTAAAGTTGCCATATAATGTGTTTATGGCATGGCAAAAAGTTATAGTGTCGACATGGCAAAAGGTATAATAGTGACATGGCAAATAACTATGAAAAAAAGTGGCATTGCAAAAACAGTGCTAAACTTTTTTGCAATGGCAAAAAGCTTAGCAAATTTACCATTGTAAAATAATGTGGCATGGCAAAAGTAGTAGTGGTGAGTGGTGACATTAAAGTAAACATGAATTTGCTTGTGAACCAGAACAAAAGTTGCCATGTCCAAAAAATGTCGTGTTGCCCACACTAAAACTACCACCTCACCCCTCCAATATTTGCCAACCCCGTCCAAAGGAAAAGAATGCCATCTAAGTAAGAAAGTTGCCATGATGTAACTACCATGATGTTTTGTGTGCTTGTCTAGGCACTGCATGTGAGATGATCTTCAAAGATCTATGCCCTCACTAATCTAAGACTGAAAAATGCTGCTCTATTGTGAACTTAAATTGCCATGATACATAAAAACTATAAAGGGATTCATCTTCCACAGCTTGCACACATAGTGAACACAAGTAAAATTGCCATGTAAAAAGTGAGTTCAACATTTGCTGTTTAGACTACTAGAAGTTGTCATGTTCCCATGACACATAAAAATCCTAGTGGGTTCATCTTCCGCAGCTTGCACACAAATGAACATAAAAAATGTCCATGTGAAAATGAACTATCTTGATTGCATACTGAAATTTCAACTATCTAAATTACCATCTTCCACACTAAAATTGCCATGTAGAATCTCACACATTTGCATCATATATATGTATGTATGTATGTATGTGTGTGTGTGTGTGTGTGCGTGCGTGTGTATATAAGAATTTAGAACCGTGCATCAACTTCAGTGAGGAGGCTAGCAAAATCAATGAAACTTGTAATGCATATTGGTACTTAATTAACCAATAACTCAATCAGCAGGGCAAAAAATCAGCCTTGAAGACAAAGAAAATGCCCAGAATTCATAGGTTGCGCAAACTCTCACCTCCGGACCGTGGCCGGAGCCATCGCGGCGCCCCTGCCTCCCGTAGATAAGGACGGCGCCTCCGCCTACCTCTCTGTCAAATTCATGGGAGGCAGGTCGTCGCTCTCCCCGGGAGCAGCACCTCTACCGCGACTCGTCCCAGCAGCGAGATCCAGTGGAGGGCGAGACCCCTCTCGCCAGCGTGGTGGCGGTTCTCGTCAACGGCGCATCTCCTTGAGGGGGCTCAGCCCTGCCTGCGACCTGCCTGCACAGGACAGGATAGGAGGCCGCGGTGCGGAAGCTGGAGCGACTTCCACCACCGCTCGACGTCCTCCATAGTCGCCGGCTCTCCTCCAACGCGGGCCGCCGTCCACGCTCAAGGCAATGGAGGCAGCCACGACGATCAATCCACGACCGGGGTGGCCCCTGATGCTCCTGCTTACGGGGCCGATGCGGGCCGACGGAGCACCTCCATGGGCAGCGCCACGGGGGCAGCCGCGATGCGAGGTGCCCATCTATGCGTGGCCGGGCCCGCCCCTGGTGCTCCTACTCGCGCGGCCGGTACGGGTGGAGAACCTCCATGCGTGCCGCGACGCGGGGCAGCTGCGCCATGAGTGGTGGGGGAGGAAGAGGGAGAGGGAGAGAGAGTGGTGGGGCGGATGCATAAGAGACGAGAGGGTGGATGCTTTCGCGACAAGGGGTAGTTTCTCCGAACAAAAAGAACAATGACGGAGCACCTCCATGGGCAGCGCCACGAGGGCAACTGCGATGCGAGGTGCCCATCTATGCGTGGCCGGGCCGGCCCCTGGTGCTCCTACTCGCGCGGCCGGTACGGGTCGAGAACCTCCATGCGTGCCGCGACGCGGGGCAGCTGCGGCAGGGCGCACCACCCTTGTTCCCAGATCCACGGCCGCCTGCCGCCTGGGTTCACCGCCGGCAACAACGTCATGAGTGGTGGGGGAGGAAGAGGGAGAGGGAGAGAGAGTGGTGGGGCGGATGGATAAGAGACGAGGGGGTGGATGCTTTCGCGACAAGGGGTAGTTTCTCCGGACAAAAAGAACAATGACGTGGACAGACTCACTGTTCTAAGATTCGTGCTGAAAATCTGATGGCGAAGGAGGTGTTCGAACCGAGACTGAAAAATGCGGTATGTTCGGAACTTATTGATTCCAAAAAATAAACCATTGATTTTTTCCATGGTTTAATTTTGGTACTAGGGCGTATCTTCATGCAAGACCTAAATCACCACAGTTGAACCACATGTTTATCTTATTTTATTACCTTGCTGACCTATGTATATAAATTATATAGACCATCGTCACCTAGACAAATTTACATGTGCCCATTCTCGCAAAAATAGTAAAAACGAATTTCTCACAACTTGATGCACGTTGTATCCACTCGTCTTTCTTCATATATTCCCATCAACCCACATTTCCAGGAAAATTCTTTTCCAAGCGTTCTTCTTTTCTCCAAAAAATTGCTTGTTCTTTTCTACTATCTTGATCCATGGTCTCCATGATAGATAGTCCCTTCTCGATGTTGTCCGCCAGCTTCCCAGGGCTCGCTCCATCAACGAGCGAACCCTCCACTCTTTCCCACCTTCGCCAGCACATCACAACTGCATGACCTAATAGTGCCCACATTTTATGTGATGCCATGGATGCCTCTCGCCTTTCACCACGGTAAGATGCCATCATAGGAGGCCTAGGACATGGTAGGGATGGCCAAAAAACTCATATATTTTGTCCTTTTTTTGCAATACAGACATGAGTTGGTTGATTCGAAAATTGATGTGTTGGAGCTAGAAAGCTTCGCTCTAAGACCAAATTTGAACCCATCACTTTTCTTTTTTGATGGAATGTCACGGTTTTAATTATGGCCTTCGTGTACTTCAAAAGTTCCTAGTCCATACATGAAACGCGTGTTTCAACTAGTGAAAGTTAGGTTTCCTTCTATTGAAACATATGGATCAATAACTTGAAACATTTTACTAGAAAGCAAGTTGAAACATTAAACATGTGTTAAGCAGCTCAATTTTTCCTGGATGGTAACTACTTTCAACAAAGTATTGTTTGTGTCCATCGATTGATGAGGATGTTACGTGTGCATCGATTGATGAGGATGTTGGGGTACCCAGAACACGGATTTTCTAAAGGCAACGACATATGGCGGAGCACAATCTGCGATTGAGTACTACATCGAGGTCTATATTGCTTTTTAAGCTTTTTTATCAATATGACCTTGGAAATTAGAAATAGTAAGTACAATGTGGGCCTTTGCGTGCACTCGCTCAATTTTCTTTAAGAAAAGTGTGCTTATAGCCGCCTGCATAACTCTGCAGATTCTCTCTCCCATACAAAAGGCATGCATTTTAATCCTTTCGTTGCAAAATAAGTGTCTGAACATTAGTACAACTTTGTACTACTAAAGTTTGTACAAAACCGGGATACTTATTTTGGGATTGAAGGACTATTTCTTTGTGGCAATTTAGATTGTTGAAAACCTCTGAACTAAAAGACTAATTTCTGATACAATTACATATTTGCATTCATTGCAACAAGAACTTGGGAGCTATCATCTTCGCATACATTTTCACTAGTTTATATTTCTTTATTTAAATATTTTTTGATAAATTTAGAATCGTTTTGATATCATTGCCAATAGCTTTGTTATTACCCATGATGTGTTTCCAAAAAAAAAGATTGGTGATTTTTAAAATTTAAATTTGTTCAATCATTTCAATGCATTAAAATATCATTATAATTAAAAAATAATTATTTTAGTTTGATTTAAATCAATTTGGGAAATATTTCACATAACTATTTCCTAAATAATCTAATGAATTTTGGTTATTTACAAACATTTGACAAGATTATTTTTAATCCAATTATTTGTCACATTTTAATCTAGTTCGAAACATTTTCCCAAATTAGTGAGTGTTCCAAACGAGTTTCAAACATGTGTCATAAAACTCACAAATTTCAATTATTTTAGCCACAATTCAATTAGTTAGAAAACAAAAAAATCCCAAAGATTTTGCAGCAATTTCATTTATTTCTTTAAGATTTCATTGTCTCACGTTGTTACAAATATATTTCATTAATATTCACATATATTTCAATTTTTTAACTGCTTCATATATCTAATGTTGTGTTTGGATTTTTGTATTCGGTGCCTCCATATTGAATTGGTTTCATTTCAAATTCAGCCAGGAAACTGTAATAGACATGAATAAAAATTCAGTTGTTCGGGTGTTAACTGAATTGGCTCGCAGAATCTTACTGAAGTTTCAATAGAGAATCATGTTTGGATGTCAAACTATGGAATTGTATAGCAACATAAGTATATGCATCTAAACAAAATTTGTAAAATGTTGGCCTATAAGTTAATGCTTATATAGCAAAAAATACCAAATATTCTAGAATGGTTAGCCAAGTCTACACAAAGGGTTCGCAAAGTCTGCAAAAAAATGAACAAGGGGAGAGTAAAAATTTGAGCTATAGCTTGCTGGGAAGAGGAGAACATTAGTCGATGACCAAGGAAGAGGAGGAGAGGTAGGGAAGGGGAAGAACAGAGGGCAGATGGCGGAATAGGGGATCTGGCGGCTGACCACATGAGGGGAAGGAGCAGAGGAGATGGGGAACCTGCAGGCAGAGGAGGAGAGTGAGGGAGTCCTGGATTAGGCGGTCCTCGGACAGCCGGACTATGTACTGTTGTCGGACTGTTGGACTATGAAGACACAAGATAGAAGACTTCGTTCCGTGTCCGGATAGGACTCTCCTTTGCGTGGAAGGCAAGCTTGACGATTCAGATATGTAGATTCCTTTCTCTGTAACCGATCTTGTGTAACCCTAGCCCCCTCCGATGTCTATATAAACCGGAGGGTTTAGTCCGTAGGAGAACAATCATATCCTCATAGGCTAGACTTCTAGGGTTTAGCCATTACGATCTCGTGGTAGGTCAACTCTTGTAATACTCATATTCATAAGATCAATCAAGCACTAAGTAGGGTATTACCTCCATAGGGAAGGCCCGAACCTGCGTAAACATTGTGTCCCCCGCCTCCTGCTACCAGTAGCCTTAGACGCACAGTTCGGGACCCCCTACCCGAGATCCGCCGGTTTTGACACCGACATTGGTGCTTTCATTGAGAGTTCCGTTGTGACGTCGAAGATAGGCTTGATAGCTCGCCTTGTTATCAAGAACAATATCACCTCCGCGGGAGCCCTAGCCTCAGGCCAAACACTCCGGCTGGGCGGCTTTACCATGGTCGCCCGTTCGACCGCCGGGCCGACGATGACTTCTTGGGTCATCGAAAATCGCCTCCGCGTCATCTCAGAATACTCTGAATAGATGGATCCGACGGAGTTTCCGTCTTTAAACAAACTCCTGGATTTCCTCGGGAGTCGCTACGGACTAAGATCAAATTAGGCTTAAACCCGATCAGAGAGAAATTGAATCTCCACCAATCACCCATGAGATAGCGGTATTGGAGGAGCAGTGCGACGACTCTTCCCCTATGTTGAGGATGAACTATGTTCGGATCTCCGAGCTCACAGAGCCGAATACTCACCCGCGGGAAGACTTGCCCCGTACTCCGAACTTAGAATCGGACTATGGGCCTAAAAAATTAGGTGATATCCCGGAGCCCGAACTGTTAAGCTCGGAAGTTTCTCAAGCTCCGGATCCCAGATTGGGTCAGGGTTCGGACCTAAATCGACCCACCCACCCAGATATAAGCGATCTTACCCACATCAGACAGCAGTTCCAGGAAATGGTCCATCACTTTTGGGCTAGATTCCTCCTTGTCAAGGACAAAGTCAAAGACTGCCGCGATGAAGACGCAATCTCATTATTCTGCAAAAATTGCATGGACGAGGGAATCCTCAATGCAATTAATCGCCATCGCATATTACACTTCGCTGACTTGGCAACCATAGTACAGAAGTACTGTGCAATGGAAAGCGTCTGAAAAACTCAGGCAGCCCCTTGGGAGCCACCGGTTCTTGCTAAACCCCTCATCCGGACAAAAAGGATGCACCCTTATCGGTTTCCCAATCCAGTAACCAAAAAATCAAAGCCCATTACGGGGCACATAACCGTCCTAGAGGGATGGCTCGATAGGCCATGCAAGATATAGACAACACCGGATACCATACCAACCCACATCCTTAGAGCATGTTGGATACTCCGGCAGGTGGCCAAGAGCGGCAAGGATCTCCTCATCAAAAATACCGCAAGGCAACATCCCACGGAAGACAACAACCATATAGTGCTGACAGTCTTCGAGACCTTCGCCTCAAACAACAGGCGCAAAAGTGCACTCCGTAGCCTCGCCGAAGTCTGCCAAGTTGCAGCAATAAACCCCTGGAACGACACGGCCATAACTTTCAATGCCAGTGAGGAACCAAAATTCAGAACTGTCCAGGCACTTGCCGCATTGGTGCTCAGTCCAATTGTGGACAGATTTCGGCTTACCAAAGTTCTCATGGATGGCGGCAGTGGAGTAAACCTCATTTACGAGGAAACTCTCAACAAATGGAAATCGACAGGAGCCGCATTGAGCAAAGTAGCATGACCTTCCGAGGAATTATTCCCAGTCGGGAGGCACGGTGTGCTGAAAAAATCACACTCGATGTGGTATTCTGCACACCGGAGAACTATCGGTCCGAGGAGATAACCTTTCAAGTGGCCGCTTTTAACAGTGGATATCACGCCCTGTTAGGGCGAGATGCATTTGCAAGCTTCCAAGCTATACCACATTACGAGTGCATGAAGCTCAAGATGCCCGGGCCCAATGGAATCATCACCCTTGCCAGTTATCCGGACATAGCACTCCGCGCTGAAAACAAAACCGCCGCCTTGGCCCTCGAGGCATTATCTAAAGCCCTCGTGGCCGAAGAATTAACTGTGTTGCGCTCCACGAAGGATAGGGATGACGTGATCCTCGATAAACGACCCAAATCCACCTCCTTCAAACGAAATAGTCAAATTCCAGGTCCATCTAACAGACTCCAGGAAGACATCATCCATCGGGGCACAGCTGGACTCCACGGTCGATGCTGCACTGCGGGCGTTCCTACGCGAAAACTGGGACATATTCGCCTGACACGCTTCTGATATACCAGGGATCCCACGTAGGTTGGCCGAACACAGCCTAAACATACTAAAGGGATATAAGCCGGTCAAGCAGACATTATGGCGCTTCTCCGAACCAAAACGACAAGCTATGGGATAGGAGATAGACAAGTTACTCGAGGCCGGATTCATCAGAAAAATAAAACACCCGGACTGGCTGGCAAACCTGGTGATGGTACCAAAGAAGGATAAATCCTGGCGCCTACGTGTCGATTTCAAGGACCTCAACAAGGCTTGCCCTAAGGATCCCTTTCCCCTCCCTCGCATCGATCAGATTATCGACACTATCGCTGGACACGACTCACTGTGTTTCCTCGACGCATACTCCGGATACCATGAAATCAAGATGAAGGAGTCCGATCAGGCCGCAACGGCATTTATTACCCCATACGGGCCTTACTGCTTCAACACTATGCCTTTCGGGCTGAAAAACGCCGGTGCTACCTATCAACGCATGATTCAAACATGCCTGGAGAAACAAATCGGCAAGACAGTTGAAGCATAAGTAGACGATGTGGTCATCAAAACTAGGCATGTCGTGTCCTTAATAGACGATCTGCGTCTCACATTCGACAACCTTCGAACATATGACATCAAGCTCAATCCGGAAAAGTGCGTTTTCGGCGTCCCCACTGGAAAGCTCATGGGCTTTATCGTTTCCAATAGAGGAGTTGAGGCAAACCCAGCTAAAATCCGAGCTTTGTCACAGTTGGCCATGCCAACAGACCTTAAACAAGTCCAAAATTATCCAGATGTGTGGCAGCTTTAAGCCGCTTTATATCCAGACTAGGAGAAAAAGCATTGCCACTCTCTCACCTTCTCCGACGCACCGATCACTTCGAGTGAACGGACGCAGCAACGGCTGGATTGGAAGAAATAAAGGCTCTTCCTGCAAGCAACCCAATCCTGGCCGCGCCAAACGTCGGCAAGCCTATGTTATTATACATATTGGCCACACACCAAGTCGTGATTGTGGTGCTTGTCGTCGAACGATAGGAGGACGGACACAAATTCCCGCTTCAAAAGTCGGTATACTACGTATCCACTGTCCTCACACCATGCAAATCCCGGTACCCACATTACCAAAAAATAGCATACGCGGTCTTCATGGCATCCCAGAAGCTACGACACTACTTTCAAGAGTACTCAATAACGTCGGCCTCCGAAGTACCACTCAATGACATCATAAACAACCGCGACACTACGGGCCGGATTGCCAAGTGGGCCATTGAGCTCCTCCAATTAGACATATCATACAAACCGCGCTGGGCCATTAAATCTCAAGTATTGGCCTACTTCATCGCCGAATGGACAGAAGCCGAACTCCCTAAAGAGTACGACACATATTCCAACTGGATCATGCACTTCGACGTCTCCAAAATGCTGGCAGGCCTAGGGGCAGGCGTCGTCCTAACATCCCCTACTAGAGATACTGTTCAGTACGTCCTACAAATATTATTCACGGACTCCAACAATGCAGCCGAATACGAAACCTTATTGCATGGCCTTCGGATGACCGTCTATATGGGCATACAACGCTTGGAAGTGCGTGGGGATTCAAACCTCGTAATATCTCAAATAAATGGAGATTTCGATGCCAAAGATCCGAAGATGGCGGCTTACTGTAACGCCGTTCTCAAAATGTCGGCTCGGTTCGAGGGGCTCGAGTTTCACCATGTGGCTCGAGAAAGTAATCTAGTAGCGGATGTCCTTGCCCGCATCGGCGCTAAACGCGACCCCGTCCCATCTAACATATTTCTGGAAAGGCTTTTCAAGCCATCCGTGGTGTGGCAAGGGGAGGGCGGCAAACCAATCTGGATCTGAATACAACCCCAGATTCCGAACACACCGATATCATCGGGGGCTCTGCCACCGAAATTACACCGCCGGCCCATCTTATCATGGCAGTCATCGCCCCATGGACCGAACCCTTTTTGGCATACCTTAATAGGCGACAACTTCCGGAGGATCAGAATGAGGCATGCTGCATTGTGCGGCGCTCTAAAGCCTATAAGGTTTACGAGGGAGAACTCTATAAAAAAGCGCTACCGGAGTACTTCAAAGATGTATCTCCGAGGAAGAATGGCGGCAACTCTTGGCTGAAATTCAT
This sequence comes from Triticum aestivum, assembly GCF_018294505.1. Lineage (NCBI taxonomy): Eukaryota > Viridiplantae > Streptophyta > Magnoliopsida > Poales > Poaceae > Triticum > Triticum aestivum. The sequence continues at coordinate 748,041,232 of NC_057801.1, forward strand.
GCTGGTCTCGGCGGTCACCACGCCGCGGCTCGGCCCCTCGTAAGCAAGGCGTTCCGTACATGTTTCTATTGGCCAACGGCCCGAGCAGACGCACAGGACCTCGTCCAACATTGCGTCGAATGCCAGCTTTTCGCCAATCAAAGCCACATGCCACCCACCGCTCTACAAACAATCCCCATTACCTGGCCTTTTGCGGTCTGGGGGCTTGATATGGTCGGACCCCTTAAAGGAGGAAGCCATAAGAAAAAATATTTGTTGGTCATGGTGGGCAAATTCACTAAGTGGATAGAGGCCAAACCAGTTAAAACGGCCGAAGTCGGGCTAGTGATAGACTTTATATCTGGTGTTGTACACCATTATGGTGTTCCACACAGTATCATCACTGACAACGGCTCCAATTTCACAGCCGATGAGGTGAAAGCCTAGTGTGCTAATCTGGGCATTAAGCTCGACTACGCCTCCGTATACCACCCACAAACCAACGGTCAAGTCGAACGAGCTAATGGTCTTATTATGAGCGCCATCAAAACCAGATTAGTACGGTCTTTGAAAGAATCAGACAAGCACTGGGTGGAGGAGCTCGACTCCGTACTCTGGGGTAGGGGGTGGGCATAAAAACCGACAACCGAAAACCGGAGCCGAAATAACCGGGACCGAAGCCGAAAGAACCGAGGACCGACCCTTCGGTTGTTCACTCGGTTAGTGAACGGTAGAAACCGAAAATACTTCGGTGGGTTCGGTGGTTGTAGCCCGCTGACCGAATTCCCGAACTAACCGAAAATACACTGTATTAATCCCAGCTAATTAAGCCCAATGGCCCATCCATGTTAATTAATGCAACAACTACCACGAAGCCTTTTTCCACCCTTTTTTTTCTCAGCCACAAACGCAGCCCAAACCTTATCATGTTTCCTGGATATGCTCGAGGGCTCGAGGCTTCCCACATGCAAATCACACGCCGCCGCCTCCATTTTCTCAACTCACCTGCGCTGCGGCCAGCTGCGCACCTGCGCTGATGGGTCCTGCACGGTGGCGGCCAGTTGCGCGGTGGTGGCCGACGGCGCCCATGGATCTCGTGTCGTGGATGACGACATCCATCACTCTTCGGTTGTGTGCTCGCGGCCATCGTTGCTTCACGGCAGGCTTCCCGCATCCGAGTTCTGACGATGCGTCATTTCCCCTTACGATTGACTTGGTTAGTTAGTATTTCCTTGCCCAAGCTTTGGCTCACGATTTCTTCCTCCCCAAAAACATCAGGTCACTTCGGTTAGAATGGTGGACCGAACCGATTTCTTGGGGGACCGAACTCTCGGTCTTCGATTTCTCCGTAGACCGGTCGGTCAGGAAAATTTGAAAATGGAAATTCGAAAGAACCCGAGACACCGAACCGATTTGGCCGGTCTATCCGAACGCCCATGCCTACTCTGGGGGCTGCGGACCACGCCCAATCGTTCTACCGGATATACACCTTTCTTCATGGTGTATGACGCAGAGGCTGTGTTACCCCGCGACATTATTCATGACTCACCTAGAGTGCGCATGTATGAAGAGAGAGAGAGGCCGAGCTTGATCGGCAGGACAACTTAGATGCCCAGGAGGAGGAGCGCGACATCGCGAAGGCCCGTTCCGCATTTTATCAACAACAAGCTCGCAGGTATCAATGCAGAGAAGTGCGGGCCAAGACTTATAATATTGGTGAACTCGTTCTATGCTTGCCGGAGAATAAAAAGGACAAACTCAAGCCCAAGTGGGAGGGTCCCTTCATCATTGACGAAGTTCTCACTGGAGGAGCGTACCGCCTGCGTGACGCATCAGATAACCGCATGGAGCCGGACCCATGGAACGCGGGCAGACTCCGAAGATTCTATGCCTAGTGTCGGACTCTTTGTTCGTCTCCTTTCCCCCCTTTTTCCATTATTTATTTTTTCTCTCTTTTCACTTTTATTTCTTAAAGCTGTAAAGCTCTTGTCCGGCTCGACCGTACACCTACAAATGCATACAATTCTTAATATGTATGTCAATTATACCTGGGGGCTTCTCGTACAGAAGCTTATCATTATTATTTTTCGAGCATCAAGCTCACAACATACGTGTCCTTTCCACGTATGTACCTTTTCTTCACCATTATATGCATCGATATGACTTAAGTTTTGGCCAAACTGGGTTGCCTGGCTCCTGTGCTTATGCCCTACGTTCCCGTTAGTTCGGCTAGGGCATAAAGGGAGCACCTCTGCGATTGTTACTGCCGGGTCATCCGGATGTGTACCTCAGACTGGGTGAAGCCGAAAGGTAGCGTTCTTAAGGGAATATTTGGTCGGAGGACTAAAGATGTTTTTTACTTGTCAATTTATGAACCCCCAGATGTTATGTATGCTGTGGTTTTTCAAACACAGTTCGGACATGCACATTAATGCATGCTTACCCAGGGAAAGGAGCGCTTAACAGAACTATTCTCTTTGGAAGATGTTTCTTACGATCAAAATGTAATATAACATAACTAGCCGGATACTTGTCCGTTCAAGCAACTATGACCCCTACGCTTGGCTTCCACGCGTACCCCGGTTTACATTACCGAGCGGGTACTCGGAAGCACTCCGCACCTTCGGGTCCAGAGGTTGAAGCAAAAAGGTCTGCCGTGACAAGCGTTTTACAATTCAGCTAGAGACATTAATTTTTCAAATGAAGTACATCGTCACTTAGACGCAAACACTTCTTCTTCTTCTATGCCTTCTAACAAGCTATCTAGCCTACAATCCTACTGGGAATACTTGGCGGCTACTTGAACCTGGTCATATACCAAACTAACGGGAATTTCTTCTCCATTTGACCCTACAGGTCCGACCCGAGCCATGTGATTCGGTTCGATCTTGGTATACCGCGTTTTCACCATTGCATAGGCCTCTCGCGCACCTTCCCGGCAGGCTGCAAACTTCCATAATCGGCAGCGCCACTGCGCTCCCTGGAGTAGCTGTACAAGACCCTCCATACTTCCTGGAGGGGAGTTGGATGGCCATAAAGCCTTAGCAATACTTTGCATCGCGTGCCCAGCTCGCTCGTGCATTTGCAACAGCTCTTGTAGCAGATCGCTCAACGATCCGGGCACCTCCTCTTTGGGATGGCCCGTCAATATATCTACAGACATAATTCTGTCAGTTCCTTCACTTGCCGAACTATATAAAGGTAAGTCCGAACACATACCAAATATGCCACCTCGCAGCATCTTATTCTCCTTCACGGAGTCAGCAAGCTCGGCCCGCACATCTTTTAGCTCCTTACCAAGCTTGGTGTTGGCATCTTGGAGTTTGTTCTTATCCGCCCTGACCTGTGTGAGGATATGTTCGCCCGCGGCCAGTTGCCTTTCAGCTCCTGGACCTCTCGCTTGTGCGACTTCCGGTGCTTCTACTATAAGATTTGCTCTTGTATTAATAACCATGGTACATGATTATGTTTTCTCGATAGAGGGGAACATTACCAGATGTCGCCTTCTTGGATTTCTCCAGTTTGGTGGTAGCTTTGGTCAGCTGGGCCTGACACTTTTCCAGCTCTTGAGACAATGATACGTCCATTTTGCATCATGCTTTTATATCGATATTTATTGCATTATGGGATGTTATTACACATTATGTCACAATACTTGTGGCTATTCTCTCTTATTTTACAAGGTTTAACATGAAGAGGGAGAATGCCGGTAGCTGGGATTCTGTGCTGGAAAAGGAGCAAATATTGGAGACCTATTCTGCACAGCTCCAAAAGTCCTGAAGCTCCATGAAAGTCATTTTTGGAATTAATAAGAATTATTCAGCGGAAGAAATACCTGAGGGGGGGCCACCCACCGTCCACGAGGGTGGGGGGGCGCCCCCTGCCTCGTGGGCCCCCTGGCAGCCCTCCGATGGCCATCTTCTGCTATATGAAGTCTTTTACCCTAGAAAAAATCATAAGCAATCTTATGGGACGAAACTCCGCCGCCATGATGCGGAACCTTGGCGGAACCAATCTAGGCCTCCGGTGGAGCTGTTCTGTTGGGGAAACTTCCCTCCGGGAGGGGAAAATCATCACCATCGTCATCACCAATGATCCTCTCATCAGGAGGGGGTCAATCTCCATCAACATCTTCACCAGCACCATCTCCTCTCAAACCCTAGTTCATCTCTTGTATTTAATCTTTGTACCAAAACCTCAGATTGGTACCTGTGGGTTGCTAGTAGTGTTGATTACTCCTTATAGTTGATGCTAGTTGGTTTATCCGGTGGAAGATCATATGTTGAGATCCTTAATGCATATTAATACCCCTCTGATTATGAACATGAATATGCTTTGTGAGTAGTTACGTTTGTTCCTGATGACATGGGTGAAGTCTTGCTATTAGTAGTCATGTAATTTTGGTATTCGTTCGATATTTTGATGAGATGTATGTTGTCTTTGCTCTAGTGGTGTTATGTGAACGTCGACTACATGACACTTCACCATTATTTGGGCCTAGAGCAAGGAATTGGGAAGTAATAAGTAGATGATGGGTTGCTAGAGTGACAGAAGCTTAAACCCTAGTTTATGTGTTGCTTCGTAAGGGGCTGGTTTGGATCCACTTGTTTCATGCTATGGTTAGGTTTACCTTAATACTTCTTTTGTAGTTGCGGATGCTTGCTATAGAGGTTAATCATAAGTGGGATGCTTGTCCAAGAAAGGGCAGTACCCAAGCACCAGTCCACCCACATATCAAATTATCAAAGTAACGAACGCGAATCATATGAGCGTGATGAAAACTAGCTTGACGATAATTCCCATGTGTCCTTGGGAGCGCTTTTCTCTATATAAGAACTTGTCCAGTCTTGTCCTTTTCTACAAAAAGGATTGGGCCACCTTGCTGCACCTTATTTACTTTCATTGTTTGTTATCCGTTACAAATTATCTTATCACAAAACTATCTATTACCTACAATTTCAGTGCTTACAGAGAATACCTTACTAAAAACTGCTTGTCATTTCCTTCTGTTCCTCGTTGGGTTCGACACTCTTACTTATCGAAAGGACTACGATAGATCCCCTACACTTTTGGGTCATCAAGACTCTTTTCTGGCGCCATTGCCGGGGAGTGAAGCTCCTTTGGTGAGTGGAACTTGGTAAGGAAACATTTATATAGTGTGCTGAAATTTGCTGTCACTTGTTACTATGGAAACTAATCATTTGAGGGGCTTGTTTGGGGTATCTTCACCCCGACCAGTAGAGCGAGGAGTTTCTCCTCAACCTACTGAACCTACTGAAGATGTTTACTTTGAGATTCCTTCGGGTATGATAGAGAAACTACTAGCTAATCCCTTTGCAGGAGATGGAACATTGCATCCCGGTTTACACCTTAGCTATGTGGATGAAGTTTGTGGATTATTTAAGCTTGCTGGTATGCCCGATGATTATTTACTTTGAAGGGAGACGCATTGACATGGTATAGGCTATGTGATGATACGGGATCTTGGGACTATAAACGATTGAAATTGGAATTTCACCAGAAGTTTTATCCTATGCATCTTGTTCATCGTGATCGTAATTATATATACAATTTTTGGCCTCACGAAGGAGAAAGCATCGCTCAAGCTTGGGGGAGGCTTAAGTCAATGTTATATTCATGCACCAATCATGATCTCTCAAGAGAAATGATTGTTCAAATTTTTTATGCTCTGCTTTCTCTCAATGATCGCACCATGCTCGATACTTCTTGTGCCGGGTCTTATATGATGAAGACTATTAAATTCAACTGGGCATTATTGGAAATAATTAAACGCAACTCTGAAGATTGGGATTCCGACGATAGTAAGGAGTCAGGTATGACAACTACATTTGATTGTGTTAAATCTTTTATGGATACCGATGCTTTTCGTGGATTTAGCACTAAATATGGACTTGACTCTGAGATAGTAGCTTCTTTTTGTGAATCATTTGCTACTCATGTTGAACTCCCTAAGGAGAAGTGGTTTAAATATAATCCTCCCACTGAAGTAAAAGTAGTTGCATCTGTTATAGTTGAAGAAAAGACTATCACTTATAATGATCCTATTGTTCCTACTACTTATGTTGAGAAACCACCTTTCCCAGTTAGGATAAAGGATCATGCTAAAGCTTCAACTGTGGTTCATAAAAGTAATACTAGAACATATACACCTCTTGAGAAAATTAATGTTTAACCTAGTATTGCTATGGTTAAAGATCTCTTGGCCAATAATATTGATGGGCATATTATTTATTTCTGTGACGAAGCTGCTAATATTGCTAGACCCGATGCTAAGATACATAGACCTGTTGTAGGCATGCCTGTTATTTCTGTTAAAATAGGAGATCATTGTTATCATGGCCTATGTGATATGGGTGCTAGTGCTAGTGCAATACCTCATTCCTTATATGAAGAAATTATGCATGATATCGCACCCGCTAAAATACAAGATATTGATGTTACTATTAAGCTTGCCAATAGAGATTCTATTTCACCAATTGGGATTGTTAGAGATGTTAAAGTCTTGTGTGGGAAAGTTAAATAGCCTGCTGATTTTCTTGTTCTTGGTTCCCCACAAGATAGCTTTTGTCCCATTATATTTGGTAGACCCTTCTTGAATACTGTCAATGCTCAGATTGATTGTGAAAATGATGTTGTTACGATTGGCTTAGGAGATATGTCTCATGAGTTTAATTTTGCTAAATTTCATAGAAAATCCCATGATAAAGAATTGCCTAGTAAGGATTAAATTATTGGTCTTGCTTCTATTTCCGTGCCTCCTACTGATCTGTTATAACAATATTTGCTAGACCATGAAAATGACATGTTTATGAATGAAAGAAGGGAAATAGATGAAGTATTCTTTAAACAGGGTCCTATTTTGAAACACAACTTGCCTGTTGAAATCCTAGGGGATCCCCCTCCACCTAAGGGTAATCCCGTGTTTGAGCTTAAACCTTTACCTGATACTCTTAAATATGCTTATCTTGATGGAAAGAAGATATATCCTATTATTATTAGTGCTAACCTTTCAGAGCAGGAAGAGGAAAGATTATTGAAAACTCTGAAGAAGCACCGTGCTGCCATTGGATATACTCTTGATGATCTTAAGGGCATCAGTCCCACTCTATGCCAACACAAAATAAATTTGGAAGAAGACACCAAACCAGTTAGAGATCATCAACGACGGTTAAATCCTAAGATGAAAGAAGTGGTAAGAAAGGAAATACTAAAGCTCCTCGAGGCAGGTATAATTTATCCCCTTGCTGATAGTCAGTGGGTAAGTCCTGTCCATTGTGTCCCTAAGAAGGGAGGTATTACTGTAGTTCCTATAAAGATGAATTGATCCCGCAAAGAATTATTACAGGCTATAGGATGGTAATTGATTTCTGCAAATTAAATAAAGCTACTAAGAAAGATCATTACCCTTTACCTTTTATTGATAAAATGCTAGAAAGACTATCCAAACATACACATTTCTGCTTTCTAGATGGTTATTCTGGTTTCTCTCAAATACCCGTGTCAGCGGACGATCAAGCAAAGACTACTTTTACTTGCCCTTTCGATACTTTTGCTTATAGACGTATGCCTTTTGGTTTATGTAATGCACCTGCTACCTTTCAAAGATGCATGATGGCTATATTCTCTGACTTATGTGAAAAGATTTGTGAGGTATTCATGGATGATTTCTCCGTTTATGGATCCTCTTTTGATGATTGGTGGAGCAACCTTGAACGAGTTTTGCAGAGATGCGAAGATACTGGTCTTGTTTTGAATTGGGAGAAGTGTCACTTTATGGTTAATGAAGGCATTGTCTTGGGGCATAAAATTTTTGAAAGAGGTATTGAAGTTGATAAAGCTAAAGTTGATGCTAAAGGTATAAGAAGTTTCCTTGGACATGTTAGTTTTTATAGGAGGTTCATTAAGGACTTCTCTAAAATCTGTAGGCCTCTGACTAATTTATTACAAAAAGATATTCCTTTTGTCTTCGGTGATGATTGTGTAGAAGCATTTGAAATACTTAAGAAAGCTTTGATCACTGCACCTATTGTTCAGCCACCTGATTGGAATTTACCCTTTGAAATTATGTGTGATGCTAGCGATTATGCTGTAGGTGATGTTCTAGGGCAAAAAGTTGACTAAATGTTATTCAATATGCTAGTAAAACTCTAGACACTGCCTAGAGAAATTATGCTACTACTGAAAAGAATTCTTAGCAGTTGTATCTGCTTGTGATAAGTTCAGACCTTATATTGTTGATTCTAAAGTAACTATTCACACTGATCATGCGGCTATTAAATATCTTATGGAAAAGAAAGATGTTAAACCTAGACTTATTAGATGGGTTCTCTTGATACAAGAATTTGATTTGCATATTATTGATAGAAAGGGAGCTGAGAACCCCGTTGCAGACAACTTGTCTAGGTTAGAGAATGTTCTTAATGACCCACTACCTATTGATGATAGCTTCCCAGATGAACAATTAGCTGTCATAAATGCTTCTCGTACTGCTCCATGGTATGATGATTATGCTAATTACATTGTTGCTAAGTTTATACCACCTAGTTTCACATACCAGCAAAAGAAAAAGTTCTTTTATGATTTAAGACATTACTTGAGGACAAGCGAGGTCTAAGCTTGGGGGAGTTGATACGTCCATTTTGCATCATGCTTTTATATCGATATTTATTGCATTATGGGTTGTTATTACACGTTATGTCACAATACTTATGGCTATTCTCTCTTATTTTACAAGGTTTAACATGAAGAGGGAGAATGCCGGCACCTGGGATTCTGGGCTGGAAAAGGAACAAATATTGGAGATCTATTCTGCATAGCTCCAAAAGTCCTGAAACTCCACGAAAGTCATTTTTGGAATTAATAAGAATTATTCAGCGGAAGAAATACCTGAGGGGGGCCACCCACCGTCCACGAGGGTGGGGGGAGCGCCCACCCTTACAGGGCACCCCCTGCCTCATGGGCCCCCTGGCAACCCTCCGATGGCCATCTTCTGCTATATGAAGTCTTTTACCCTGGAAAAAATCATAAGCAAGCTTACGGGACTAAACTCCGCCGCCACGAGGCGGAACCTTGGCGGAACTAATCTAGGGCTCTGGCGGAGCTGATCTGTCGGGGAAACTTTCCTTCGGGAGGGGGAAATCATCACCATCGTCATCACCAACGATCCTCTCATCGGGAGGGGTTCAATCTCCATCAATATCTTCACCAACACCATCTCCTCTCAAACCCTAGTTAATCTCTTCTATCCAATCTTTGTACCAAAACCTCAGATTGGTACCTGTGGGTTGCTAGTAGTGTTGATTACTCCTTGTAGTTTATGCTAGTTGGTTTATCTTGTGGAATATCATATGTTCAGATTCTTAATACATATTAATACCCCTATGATTATGAACATGAATATGCTTTGTGAGTAGTTACGTTTGTTCCTGAGGACATGGGTGAATTCTTGCTATTAGTAGTCATGTGAATTTGGTATTCATTTGATAGTTTGATGAGATGTATGTTGTCTTTCCTCTAGTGGTGTTATGTGAACGTCGACTACATGATACTTCCCCATTATTTGGGCCTATAGGAAGGCATTGGGAAGTAATAAGTAGATGATGCATTGCTAGAGTGACAGAAGCTTAAACCCTAGTTTATGCGTTGCTTCGTAAGGGGCTGATTTGGATCCACTTCTTTCATGCTATGGTTAGGTTTACCTTAATACTTCTTTTGTAGTTGCGAATGCAGGCAATAGGGGTTAATCATAAGTGGGATGCTTGTTCAAGAAAGGGCAGTACCCAACCACCGGTCCACCCACATATCAAATTATCAAAGTAACGAACGCGAATCATATGAGCGTGATGAAAACGAGGTTGACAATAATTCCCATGTGTCCTCGGGAGCTCTTTTCTCTATATAAGAACTTGTCCATGCTTGTCCTTTGCTACAAAAAGGATTGGGCCACCTTGCTGCACCTTATTTACTTTCATTTCTTGTCACCCGTTACAAATTATCTTATCACAAAACTATCTGTTACCTACAATTTCAGTGCTTACAGAGAATACCTTACTGAAAACCACTTGTCATTTCCTTCTGCTCCTCGTTGGGTTCGACACTCTTGCTTATCAAAAGGACTATGATAGATCCTACACTTGTGGGTCATCAGACAACAGATTGTTCTTCTTTGTGAGCACCTGGTCATATAACAATCATTAAATCAGTTGTACCAACTGTTTCAAGTCTCGGGGGGCTACTGGTATATGATTATCAGTTATGCACAAATGTGTCCTTACCCACATATCTTTCAAATACTAATCTGTTGCTCTGGAAAGCCCATCTCGAGCAGCTCAGATGTATGCATCACCCGAGTTGAAGGCATTGAAAGCTTCCTCTGAAAAACCAGGGTCGCGAAGAGAGGCCTGCTGGCACCAATGATTCATGGCGCTTTCGACTTCGGACTTTGTGGCGGATACTTTATCCGAATCCTCCGCAGAAGGACAATCCGGTGTCACTTCCGCGTTAGCATCTGTCCTTGTGGCAGGGTCCGAAATCCGGCTAGTAGAGGCATGACCGGCAGAATCCCCGGACACAGTCCAGCGGATGTTCTTCCTGATAAGACACAACGGGTAGTGTCATACTTTAAGATGACGGCCATGGGGCGTATTTCAAACCATACCTCTTCAATGAAGGCTCAGCCATGTTTCTATTTGCCTTCCTCTTCATAGGCCTTCCTGTCGTAGGCACCGCCTTCTTGCGCGCCGATCGCCTCCCCCTTAGAGCATAATATAGTGCAGTGGGTAAGGCAGAAAGAGGGAATTCTATCAAAGGACAAGTCTCCTGATTACTTACATGCATCGCAGGGAGAAGGACGATATAGTCGGCAATGATGGCCACTTTGGTGCCGTCATAGATCGCCTGGTAAAACACCCCTTCCCCGAGCTCCACGAATATATACGGATCCTCTTCGAATCCGGGGGCGAGGGCCTGGTTGTGGTCCTATGGCTGTGGTGTGGGGCTGTGGATCTCCCTGGTGACCTTCCGCCATTCCTGTTATAAATGACGGATTAATATTTATGAAAGAAGGATTCAGAGAGTTGATGGAGTAGAGTAGTGTTGCGAAAACTCACCCAGCTGGGAGGGTTGTACATGGAAAATCCATCATTGGGCTTAATATGGATGAACTCCTCCTCCTCCCCTATGTATAATCCGGAAAGTATTTTTGCCAAAGCAGCGTGAGTGTCCGGACCCTTCCGACCATAGCGGGTGGCATCATCTTCTCTGTTGAAGTGCCACATGGAGCGCCCTCGGGATTGAAGTGGTTGAACCCCTCGCATTATGGACATCGCCATAACCTCGACTATTGACAATCCGGATTGAGCGAGCTTCTTTATCTTGCTCATCAATTGGTGTACTTCCATGCTATCTTTCTCCCTGGGGCTCCGAGGATGCCAACTGAGGCGCTTCTTCAATGGAGTACTTGAATATTCAGGAAGACCCCTCCGGATTGGGTCAGGGAGGGATACGTCTTCAACATAAAACCATTTGGAAGGCCATTCTTCGGATGCCTTCTTCGGTGTACCGGATAGGTATCCGGTCCCGGCGATGCGCCATATCTCCGCTCCGCCCACTTGGAATATTGATCCCTCTTGATTACGAGGGACGAGGCAAAACAACTTCTCCCATAACTCGCAATGAGCCTCGCAGCCCAGAAATAGCTCGCAAAGAGGAACATAACCCGCAATATGCAGAATCGAGGCAGGTGTGAAGTTATGCAGCTGGCGGCCATAGTACTCCAGAGCCCTCGGAGGAATGAATGGATTGGAAATCCGACGCCTCTTGGCAAATAGGGAACAAAGCATACTCGCTCCCCCCTGGACGGGTTGGGGAACTTCTCCGCCTGTTCTCCGCCATCGAAACAAGCCAGTCCGGCTTAGACGAGGACTAGATTTGCGGGGGGGGGAATCCTTGGGTCTACAGCTTCAACAGTTGGCCATGGGATACAAAACACTTTTCCCAATCACCCTGCTTGAGGCCGTGAGGGCGGGAGGAAGAGATGGGAGCACTAACCATGGTGGGCTGGTTTTGGCGAGCAAGCTCTAAGGATTCCTCGTTTGGGGGAGATGGTGTGGGTTAGATCTGAATACCCCTGTCTCTTTAATAGACAATTTTCTCATACGGTCAGGGTGGCAAATGCAAAAGTGCCCCGACCTCTCGTGTTCCCCCGACATGTGGAAGCTGAAATCATGAAGGTGCAGAAGCCGATGAGCGCATCATTAAATGAAGGGCTGAACACTGCTATTTAAGTCAGGTACTTTGAAGTATTCGGAGAAGGAACCCGCCTTGCAATACCGAAGACAATCTGCGCGCCGTACTCATCGTCATTGAAGCCCGGTTCGGGGGCTACTGAGGGAGTCCTGGATTAGGGGGTCCTCGGACAGACGGACTATGTACTGTTGTCGGACTGTTGGACTATGAAGACACAAGATAGAAGACTTCGTCCCGTGTCCCGATGGGACTCTCCTTTGCGTGGAAGGCAAGCTTGGCGATTCAGATATGTAGATTCCTTTCTCTGTAACCGACCTTGTGTAACCTTAGCTCCCTCCGGTGTCTATATAAACCGGAGGGTTTAGTCCATAGGAGAACAATTATATCCTCATAGGCTAGACTTCTTGGGTTCCGCCATTATGATCTCGTGGTAGGTCAACTCTTGTAATACTCATATTCAGCAAGATCAATCAAGCAGGAAGTAGGGTATTACCTCCATAGAGAGGGCCCTAACCCGGGTAAACATTGTGTCACCCGCCTCCTGTTACCATTAGCCTTAGACGCATAGTTCGGGACCCCCTACCGGAGATCCGCCGGTTTTGACACCGACAGAGAGGGTGAGGGGGTGGGAGGGACACCGAAGCACGACAGGAACGCCAGAGTACGGAGTACAGCGAGCGGCGACGGACGGCATGGCTAGGCCCTCACAGGCATGGGTGAAGGAGAAGGAGCGGTAGGGGGAGGACTATCAGCGAGGGGAGGGAATGAGCTGAGGCGGCGCTTGGGGACGTGCCAGAGTATAGGGACGGCTGGCGAGGAGAGCTACCTGCGCGCGTCGTCGCTTTCTTCCTGGGCGTGCCTCTTGTTTCCCATCTTGTGTGGGGTCGAGGAGAGGATTGCCTGCTCGTCTGAGGGATAGAGGTGTCAAAACATTTTTTTGTGGGGAAGGGTGAATTCCAGCAAAATCGGAGGGGTATGGCTCGGTAACCTGGGAGCAGTTTTTCCATGTGCGAGATTTGGTGGTCATACTGGTTTGACTACCAAAACGATCCTTGCGTTGCAACGGGAAAAAAAATATAATCTCCAATGGCCTTGACCACATTTTGCTGCATCAGCAAGTTACACTATCACTCTCATTTCCGCGAATTCATAAACAATTTTTCAAAATCTTGAGCATTTTTTAAACACATGAACAGATCTGAAATCATGAACATTTGCCAAATTCATGAACATTTTTATAGATATTTCAATTTTTTTGCAAAATCATGAACATTTTTTGAATTCATGAACATTTTATACTATTTGCAAACATTTTCCAAAATTGTTAACATTTTAAAATATTTTTCTTGAATAGGCGAACATTTCTACAATCGACGAACATTTTTTTGGAAATTGATGAAATGTTTTTTGTAATTCACGGACATATTTTTATTATAACAAATATTTTTGAAATGCATGATAATTTTTTGAAACAATAAACTATTTTCTAGGTCACGAATATTTTTTGAACTTTTAGGATATTTTTCAATTCATGATTTTTTTAACACACAAACCTTTTTAAAAGACATGATTTTTTATTTCCTTAATATCTTTCTCAAAAGTGTGAATATTTTTTAATATGCAATTTTTTAAAAAAAATCACGAACATTTTCTGAATCAACAAACATTTATGAATTATTAAACATGTTATTTCAAAATTCTCATTTTTTTACAAAATTTCGGAACTTGTTTTATGTCCTAAATTAAATAAGGTAGTTCTAAGACGGGAAAAGATAAAAATAGAAAAAACAAAATTTAAAAAACAGGCTTCTTGGACATGGGCCAGCCCAAACAGGCGCGTTACTGTATGGACTGGTCCAGCCAAATAATGTGTTGTGATATTCATAGACCTTTTCACCCGACCCATTTTAAAGCTCATCAAAAGCTTGAAGGGATTCTATGTTCTTCTCTAGATGGCCATAACGAGGGATCTTTTGCTTGGTCTACCACAGACTCAAGCCCAATTCTTTTGCCAGAATCTGGGGATTCTCCCAGAATTCGACCCCTACACAGGTTCTCACAGAATCTTTGAGTCCCATTTGTTTTACAATCCTATCTAATTAGACCCTAACTAGATAGGATTTTAAAACAAATGGGGCCCAAAGATTCTGGAAGAAGCTGGGTAGGGGTCAGATTCTGGGAGAATCCTCAAATTCTGACAAAAGAACTGGGCCTGAGAATCGGATTCAAGGAAAACCTTCCGTGCATTCACTTCCTTTGGCAGTCAGACCACCCTATGGCAAGCCAGCAATTAAGTTAGCTTCAGGTCAGCAGCGGAGGGAAAAAAGTGGCACGCACCAGCAAGGAAATGCCATGATGGTCCTTGCGCACTGCCCCTCCGCCCTAGAACTCTAGTGGCTTTGACATTGCTCCATCGCCGTTGGCCTTCAGCTAGCCCAAGTTTGCCGTGGACCATTTCAAAGTTGACCTGATCGCATATGAACTCCTCGATCATAACTATAGGTTTTCCACTCTGCTTGAGCTAGTTGTAGCACACTGTCCATAACATTCACCGGATCTTCCACCTCCTTGTCCTCCTTTGCACGAATCCTTGCTAAGAGCATCTATAGCCGGTCTCCTCAAATCGTCCGCAAACGTTCGGACGGACAGCCTGAATAGGAGAGGGGAGAATAAAGGTGACGCAACCGAAACCCCTACTTTCTCCCTGTATGTGTGGGCTGTCCGCAAACCTCATACCCAGCTCATATATGGGGACGATAAGGGGTTGCCTGGTGTGCCTGGACAATGTGCTATGTAGAATTTGTTTCACCTTGCATCACATTTTGCTCTTTTTTATTCTTCCTTTCTTTTTGTTTCTCCATCCCCACAAATCATATACATGTGACCGGACATATAAGTGAAGGAAATATGCCCTAGAGGCAATAATAAAGTTGTTATTTTATATTTCCTTATTCATGATAAATTTTTATTATTTATGCTAGAATTGTATCAACCGGAAACTTGATACATATGTGAATACATACACAAAGTACCGTGTCCCTAGTATGCCTCTACTTGACTAGCTCGTTAATCAAAAGATGATTAATTTCCTAGCTATGGACATGTGTTGTCATTTGATGAACGAGATCACATCATTAGGAGAATGATGTGATGGACAAGACTCATCCATTAGCTTAGGAAAATGATCGTTCAGTTTTATTGCAACTGCTTTCTTCATGTCAAATACATATTCCTCCGGCTATGAGATTATGCAACTCCCAGATACTAGAGAAATGCCATGTGTGCTATCAAACGTCACAATGTAACTGGGTGATTATAAAGATGCTCTACAGGTATCTCCGAAGGTGTTTGTTGGGTTGGCATAGATCGAGATTAGGATTTGTCACTCCGAGTATCGGAGAGGTATCTCTGGGCCCTCTCAGAATGCACATCATAGAATCCTTGCAAGCAATGTGACTAATTATTTAGTTGCAGGATGATGCATTACGGAATGAGTAAGGAGACTTGCCGGTAATGAGATTGAACTAGGTATGAAGATACCGACGATCGAATGTCAGGCAAGTAACATACCGATGACAAAGGGAATAACGTATGTTGTCATAATGGTTCGACCGATAAAGATCTTCATAGAATATGTGGGAGCTAATATGAGCATCCAGGTTCTGCTATTGGTTATTGATCAGAGAGGTGTCTCGGTCATGCCTACATAGTTCTCGAACCCATAGGGTCCACACGCTTAACGTCCGATGACGATTTGTATTATATGAGTTATGTGATTTGGCAACCTAATGTTGTTAAGGGTCCCGGATGAGATCACGGACATGACGAGGAGTCTCGAAATGGTCGAGAGGTAAATATTGATATACTGGATGATAGTATTCGGACACCAGAAGTGTTCCGGAATGTATCAGGTACATACCGGAGTACGGGGGGGGGAGGGGGGTTACCAGAACCCCCCGAGGGAAGATATGGGCCATATGGGCCATAGTAGGGAGGCACACTAGCCCACAAGGGGTGGAGCACCGCCCATCAGGGAAGGGGGGGCGAATCTAACTAGGAGCCCAAGTAGGATTCCTCCTACTTGGGCGCGCCTAGGGCTGCCTCCCTCCCCCTCCCTCCTTTATAAATGTGGGGAGGGGGTGCCTAGAAGACATATCAATTGTTCCAAGCCGTGTGCGGTGGCCCCTTCCACAGTTTACGCCTCCGGTCATATTCTCGCGATGCTTAGGCGAAGCCCTGCGCGGATCACATCACTATCACCGTCACCATGCCATCGTGATGACGGAACTCATCTACTTCCTCGACACTCTTCTGGATCAAGAGCTCGAGGGACGTCATCGTGTTGAACGTGTGCAGAACTCGGAGGTGCCGTAGGTACTTGATCGGTCAGAATGAGAAGATGTTCGACTACATCAACCCCGTTAAGAAAACGCTTCCGCTTTCAGTCTACGAGGGTACGTGGACAGACTCTCCCCCTCTCGTCATTATGCATCTCCTAGATAGATCTTGCGCGAGCGTAGGAATCCTTTTGAAATTGCATGCTACATTTCCCATCAATAAGGAGGTTGCATGCACACACAACAGATAAGGGATCCAAACGGACATGCCCGAACAATGACAGGATGCGTCCGCAGATGTTTGAGGGGCCAAATTTGCCCATTATGGTTGTAGATGCCCTAACTGGAGCTCATATAAACTCCAAAGCAATATTAGCCTTCTCATCAGTTCCCGCCCTCCCTAGTCATTGTAGCATCTTGCTGCGCAGCTTGCAATGGGAATTGATATCCAAAGTTAACTCAAGAAAAAAAGGAGACTCGAGTAGGGTACACAAAAAGCACTCGCCTTAATCCGTCTTTCAAGGAGTTAGAAATGACTTTGGTAGGGTACAACTGTCTTTGGCAGGAATGTTTTTAGACAAATTATCTTCAGTGGTTATTTGTTTGTTTTGGGTGAATAGGTCGTCGAATAATTTTTCGAGATTAGTTGGGGTGGGGTTTCTGTGGCACCCCGGCTCAGAACAACCGGTTTACCTTGCATTGCCAGCCTAGAGACCATGTCTTCTGGCAACACACAACATCTTGGTACAGAATACAACCGCTTTATTGATACTCGTAGAACATAGTTCATATTACAACAAGTTAGGAGGCCAAGCGGCACACACGGTGCGGCTGAACAATATGTGAAAACCTACTCTTTGGCTGATGGTTCGATCCGATGACGGTGATGCCCTTGGCGTCGTTTCCTTCATGATGGAATCATCGAGGTGAAGCTCCCAACTTCTCCCGCTACCTCCGAGGGAAACATTTTGATAGGACAATGGCGACACTCTTTGGAGGCGTCATTCTTAAAGTTGTGCATTTGCTTTAGGGACCAGTGGACGGTTTTAGCGATGTAGCGGTGATGGACCAGTGCTCGCCCAGTTCTTGTTGTGCTGCCCAACTCGGCCGCCTTCCCTTTGCACCTATTAGATGCAAACCCCCGTGTTCCTATGATACAAATTTACAAAAAAAATCAATCGTGTTGCTAGTAAGCACATTTTTTCCTCCGAGTTTTGAAATTTCAAAATTCACCTACAATTATGGTAATTGTCCTGTAGTGGTAGCTGAGGTAGCACGCGACCCTTGGTGACAGCAGCCAAAAGGAGTCAAAGAGGCCGTTCTAGTGGGCCCACCTGGCAGAGCCTCATCGCCTGCAAAGCAAGAAGGATTCGCGTCCGTGGCCCCATCCCAATTCCCTCCGCCTTGTTCAAAACTCCAAACTTTTCTCCTGTTCCTGTCCTTGCTCCCATCCCACAACCGTGATCCGAGAGAGAGATCAGGAGGCGGCGGCCATGGCGGGAGAGGGGAGCAAGGAGGAGGTAGGGAGTGTCCTCATGCAGGCCATGATGGCCGCCAAGAACCTGCGCCCGCAGTGCGACCGCCTCCTGCAGCGCCTGCGGGCCGCCACCCCCGCCCCCGCGGACGCCAACGACGCCAAGCTCCGGGAGCTCTCCATGGACCTCTTCAAGGTCTACTACATCAGCATGGAGGCTGGCGCCCGCATGCTCAGCACCTGCCTTGAGCTCAAGAACGGCGGCCGCTTCGCCATGAACCCCTCATTCGCCGTCATGCCCGACGAGCAGCTCCACGACATGCTGCTCGCGCAGCGCTTCCTGGTCCGTGTCGAGGCCGCGCTCTTCGCTGTCAAGCTGTAGGGGAACGTAGTAATTTCAAAAAAAATCCTATGCACACGCAAGATCATGGTGATGCATAGCAACGAGAGGGGAGAGTTTGTCCACGTACCCTTGTAGGCGGAAAGCGGAAGTGTCGGTGTCAAAACCGGCGGATCTCGGGTAGGGGGTCCCGAACTATGCGTCTAGGCGGATGGTAACAGGAGACAAGGGACACGATGTTTTACCTAGGTTCGGGCCCTCTTGATGGAGGTAAAACCCTACGTCCTGCTTGATTGATATTGATGATGTGGGTATTACAAGAGTAGATCTACCACGAGATCAAGGAGGCTAAACCCTAGAAGCTAGCCTATGGTATGATTGTTGTTATGTCCTACGGACTAAAACCATCCGGTTTATATAGACACCGAAGAGGGCTAGGGTTACACAGAGTCGGTTACAATGGTAGGAGATCTACATATCCGTATCGCCAAGCTTGCCTTCCACGCCAAGGAAAGTCCCATCCGGACACGGGACGAAGTCTTCAATCTTGTATCTTCATAGTCTTGGAGTCCGGCCGACGATGATAGTTCGGCTATCCGGACACCCCCTAATCCGGGACTCCCTCAGTAGCCCCCGAACCAGGCTTCAATGACGACGAGTTTGGCGCGTATATTGTCTTTGGCGTTGCAAGGCTGGTTCTCCTTCAAATTCCATGTGCCTGCCGAATAGTGTCTGGCTTCCTTATAAATGTTGCGCTCCTTGGCTTCCACGTCCAATAATGGCCCTCTTTCACGTGTCGCATGAATGCGAAAAGCTAGGGTATTTTTGCGTTTTACCCCCTAGCCACGCGAATGGGCTGCCTATAAGAGAGGCGAGGATCTAGATCCAACTCACACCATCCTCCTTCCGCAAGTACTCATCGAAGCGCCCTGACAAAAATCCATTCGATCATGGATAGTCGATGCGGCTCCTCCTCTCGCGCTCCCAGCCCTCAGCCAGGAGATTGGGGGAGATGTTCAGTTCCACACAGCGAGTTAGTGATGCTCCAAACCGAGGGATATCTTCCCCCAGCCTTCATGGTTCCGGTTCGAGCCGGACTGGCCACCTATAGGGGTGGAAAGCAGGCGGAGAGCGTCCCCAATCCCTCCAAAGGAGAGCTGGTATGCTTCGTCCCTTATCTAATAAGGGGACTCGGATTTCCCATACATCCGTTTCTCCGGGGGCTCCTGGAGTTCTATGGACTCCAGCTTCACCACCTTACACCTGCCTCCATTCTGCACATCGCGGGCTTTGTAGCTCTTTGCGAGCTGTTCTCGGGCGTCGAGCCCCATTTTGCGCTGTGGAAGAGATTGTTTTGCCTCGTACCCCGTTCTCACGAGGGGTCGATATATCCAGTGGGCGGAGCCGAAATATGGCGCATCACCGGGACTGGATATCTATCCAGAACCCCTAAGAAGGCGTCCAAAGACTGGCCTTCGGAATGGTTTTATATGGAGGACGCCCCTCCACCTGATCCAGTTCGGATCGGCATCCCGGAGTTCAGCAACGCTCCCTTGAAGAAACGCCTGAGTTGGCGCCCGCGGAGCCCTCAACGGGAAGATGATGGGAGCGTCCAATATCTGATGGGCCGGATAAGGTTACTGGCCCACTCTGGATTGACCATGATTGGAGTCATGGCCATGTGCATTATGCGAGGGGTGCAGCCGCTCCAATATAGGGGCCACCCCATGTGGGATTTCAACGGGGAGGACGACGCCACCCGTCATGGCCGCAAGGGGCCGGGATCGGCCGCCGATCTGGTGAAGATCCTGTCTGGCTTGTACAAGGGGGAGAAGGAGGACTTCCTCTGCACGAGTCCATTGAATGGATTCTCCATGAATAACCCTCGGAGCTGGGTAAGCGGGCGTTTATCTATCCGATCCAGATTCCCAAAGTCAAGTGTCTCACTTTGTGATTCTGACGCAGGAGCTGCGCCGGGACGTGAAGGGCATACAAAGCCTGACTCCACAGCCCGAGGATCCGGGACGATCCCTTGATCCAGCCTCCGAAGAGGATCCGGACATAAAGGTGGAGCTGATTGACGGGGTGTTCCACCAACTTAGCATGGACAATGCTCTAGTCGCCATTACGGCTGACTACCCCGGTTTATCTCCGGCTTCCCAGGTGACTACGACTGGAGTCCTAACACCATCACTTGATCCATGCTCATTTCTGACCATCCTATACCAATGGTGCATCGCAGGAGGCGCCTTTAAGGCGGGAAGCCGAACCCGCGGCGGCTGACCAACAAGGGTCAGTTCGGCCCAGCAGGCGGAAGAGGAGTGCGGCGCGAATTGAAACGTCGCTGCAACGGTACGGCACACCGTTGTTTTTAAGGGAAAGACTGCTAGGAGGTATATTAACGCTCATGATTTTTCCAGGAGAAAGAGCGCTCGCCAGACAGTGTCCGGAGAGGTTGCCAATCAAGCCTCTGCCAGCCATGCTCCAACGCGTGGTCCAGAAGGGGAGGCGAACACAAGGCATGAGCCGGATGCTCCTCCAACGGAGGATGCCGACAGGCTGTCCGCCACCAGGTCTGAGGTGGAGAGTGCCATGAATCACAGGCGCCGCCGGACAGTTCTTCGTGACGCGTGTTTCTCTCCGGAGGCACTAAATGCCTTTAATGCAGGAGACGCGCACCTCCGTGCCGCTCGAGATGGTCTAACCAGAGCCACGGAGCAGTATGTGAAAGACATACGGGTGAGGAATTTTAATAGTTATATATGCCAGTAGCCCCCAAGACTTAAAATAGTTAGAATAACTGATTTAATGATCATTTGTTTATGCAGGATCTTACGGAGAAGAATACCTGTCTGTCCCAGGAGCTTCAAGAGCGCAAGGCCCAACTTGAGGCCGCACTAGCCGCCGCAGGGGGAGCCACAGAGACCCCCTCTGGTAATACATACTTCGAAAAGATAAGTAGTTTATGAAGTGCGGCGTGTGCGTAAGTCTGACAATTAAATTGCAGAGGGTGCCGGACTAGAACCGGACAAGCAACATCTGCTACGCCAGCTGAAGGCCGGCGAGAAGGTGCTTATGAGGGTGTAGCAAGAGAGGAACAAACTCCAAGATGCCAACACCTAGCTGGGCGAAGAACTAAAAGATGTTCGGGTCCAGCTGTCTGACTCCGTAAAGGAGAATCGGCGGCTTCGTCGCGGCATTTACAATAAGTGCTTGAGCAAACTCTTTTGAAAAGAAGAGTTCGGCGAGGAAGTCGATTGACAGAAATGTGTCTGTAGGTGTGCTCACGGGTCGTCCGGCGGAGGAAATGCCTGCTTCCATGGGTGACCTTCTTCCCGAGCTGCTGCAACTGCATGAACGTATTCGGCAGGCGATGAGCGGCGTCGTCCAGGCCTTATGGCCGTCCGTCTCCCTACCCGAGGGTCTTGGAGGGCTTGTTGACAAGCTTCAGGGAGTACGGCAGCGCTTCCGTCTGTGGAAGATATCGGCCTGCCGTCAAGGCGCCAGAGAGGCATGGGCCATGGTCAAGACGTGGTACACGAAGGCTGATCCAAACCACATGGCCGAGGTCGGACCTGTGGGGCCCGATGGGAAGGAGATCCCTTGAGCTTAATATACGGCCAAGTAGAGTTGGCCGCGAAATATTCCCAATAGGACTGTAAACTAGACAGTCTGTTAGATGGGATTGAAGAGGAGTTCAATCAGTCAATTTGACGATGTAATTTTAAAATGACATGTAAAATGCCTTCTAGCCGGATTGTAGATCGTTTGTCTTTGCTGACCTCTTCGCTTCAACCTCGGGACCCAACAGTCCGG
Organism: Triticum aestivum; assembly: GCF_018294505.1. Classification (NCBI taxonomy): domain Eukaryota; kingdom Viridiplantae; phylum Streptophyta; class Magnoliopsida; order Poales; family Poaceae; genus Triticum; species Triticum aestivum. Next base: position 748,063,445 of record NC_057801.1, read on the forward strand.
AGTGTGTCCGAATACCCTAGCGGTTATAAAAACCGGGGCATGCATGGAGACCAGGCGTAGGGGTCATTAGTGCTTTATCAGACAAGTGCCCAACTAGTTATGTTATATTACATGGTTAATAAGAAACATCTTCCAGGGAGAATAGTTCCGTTAGGGGTTCCTTTCCCTAGGAGGCATGCCCTAAGGTGCATGTCCTTACTGCGAAAAGAGCAGAAAAAGCATATGGGGGCAGATAAGTTTAAATAAGTAATATATCATCTTTCAAGTCACCGACCGAATATTCCCTTAAGAACGCTAGCTTTCGGCTTCATCGAGTCTGAGGTACACATCCGGCTGACCCGGCAGTAACAATCGCAGAGGTGCTCCCTTTACCTCCTAGCCGAACAATCGGGAATGTAGGGGTAAGCACAGGAGCCAGGCAACCCAGCTTGGCCAAAACTTAAGTCATATCGATGCATATAATGGTGAATAAAAGGTACATGCGGAAGTATGACACATGTGTTGGGCATGAAGCCCGTATAAATAAGCTTCTGTTAAAGAAGCCCCTAGGTATAATGAATGCTAGTAGCACATCAAGTGTGTGCGAACAATGCGCAGATCAGCCCGTCAAAGGCTTTTACTAAAAAAAGGGGGGAAGAAGGAGGGGAACAAGAGACAGTGAAAATATAAAAGGTGGACGGAGGAGGGAGACGAACTCTGAGTCCGGCGCCAGGCGTAGAATCTTCGGAGACGGGCTGCGTTCCATGGGTTCGGCTCGAGTCGGTTGTCAGATGCGTTACGTAGACGGTATGCTCCGCCGGTCAGGACTTGGTCGATGATGAAGGGACCTTCCCATTTGGGCTTGAGTTTGTCCTTTTCCTTGTCCGGCAGGCGTAGAACAAGTTCGCCAACATTGTAAGTTTTGGCCCGTACTTCTCTGCTTTGATATCTTCGAGCCTGCTGCTGGTAGAATGCGGAATGAGCTTTTGCCACGTCCCGCTCCTCCTCTAAGGCGTCCAAACTGTCCTGCCGATCCAACTCGGCTTCTCTTTCTTCGTACATGCGCACGCGAGGTGAGTCATGAATTATATCGCAGGGCAAAACTCCCTCTGCGCCGTACACCATAAAAAATGGTGTGAATCTGGTAGTGCGGTTCGGCATGGTCCGCAGCCCCCAGAGTACGGAGTCGAGCTCCTCTACCCAGTGCGTGTTAGATTCCGTGAGGGACCACACTAATCTGGGTTTGATGCTGCTCATGATTAGATCATTTGCTCGTTGGACTTGACCGTTAGTTTGTGGGTGATAGACTGAAGCGTAGTCGAGCCTGATGCCCATGTTTTTGCACCAGAGTTTAACCTCATCGGCCATGAAATTCGTGCCGTTATCAGTGATGATGTTGTGGGGGACACCATAACGGTGTACTACCCCGGATATGAAGTCTATCACGGGTCCGGATTCGTCCGTTTTAACTGGCTTGGCCTCTATCCATTTGGTGAATTTGTCCACCATGACCAATAGGTATTTTTGCTTGTGGGCTCCCCCTTTAAGGGGTCCAACAATATCAAGCCCCCCAGACCGTGAACGGCCAGGTGATAGGTATAGTTTTGAGGGCGGTGGGTGGCATGTGGCTTTGATTAGCAAAGAGCTGGCAACCGACGCATCGTTGGACTAAGTCCTGAGCATCTGCCCGGGCAGTCGGCCAATAAAATCCTGTACGGAAGGCCTTGCCTACAAGGGCCCGGGCTGCGGTGTGGTGCCCGCCGAGTCCGGCATGAATTTCAGCCAGGAGATTTCGTCCTTCCTCTTCGGAGATACACCTTTGAAGGACTCCGCTTGTGCTTTTCTTATAAAGTTCTCCCTCATGGACCTTGTAGGCTTTAGATTGCCGAACTATGCAGCGGGCCTCATTTTGGTCCTCGGGGAGTTCATGCCTAGTTAAGTAGGCTAGGAATGGTTCCGTCCACGGGGCGATTACTGCCATTATTTCGTGGGCTGAGGGTGTTATTTCATTGGCTGAGCCACGGACTGTGTCAGAATGTTCCGTGTTGGGTGGCGCGGTTGGTTCCGGGTTGCTATTTCCGGACTCCTCTTCCCATAGTACGGATGGCTTAAAGAGCCGCTCTAGGAAGATGTTTGGAGGGACGGCGTCATGTTTTGCGCCGATGCGTGCCAACACGTCGGCTGCCTGGTTATTATCCCGGGCTACATGGTGGAATTCGAGTCCTTCGAACCGAGCTGACATATTTAAGATGGCGTTATGATAGGCTGCCATTTTTGGATCCTTGGCGTCAAAGTCTCCATTTACTTGGGATATTGCGAGGTTTGAATCCCCGCGCACCTCTAGGCGTTGAATACCTATGGAGATTGCCATCCGGAGGCCATGTAGAAGGGCCTCGTATTCGGCTGCATTGTTGGAGTCCGTGTACATTATCTGAAGTATGTATTGGACTGTGTCTCCGGTTGGGGACGTCAGTACGACGCCAGCCCCCAAGCCGGCCAACATTTTGGAGCCGTCGAAATGCATGATCCAATTGGAGTATGCGCCGTACTCTTTAGGGAGTTCGGCTTCGGTCCATTCAGCGATGAAGTCAGCCAAACTTGCGACTTTATAGCTCGCCTCGGTTTGTAGGTTATGTCAAATGGTAAGAGCTCAATGCCCATTTTGCAATCCTGCCCGTCGTGTCGCGGTTGTTTATAATGTCGTTGAGGGGTTCTTCGGAGGCCACTGTTATCGAGCACTCTTGAAAGTAGTGTCGCAGCTTCCGGGATGCCATGAACACCGCGTACGCTTATCTTTTGATAATGTGGATACCGGGACTTGCATGGGGTTAAGACAGTGGATACGTAGTACACTGGTTTTTGAAGAGGGAATTTGTGCCCTTCTGTTTCTCGTTCGACGACGAGCGCTGCGCTGACAACTTGATGTGTTGCCGCGATATAATAACATTGGTTCGCCTAGGTTGGGTGCGGCCAGGACCGGATTTGTTGCTAATATGGCCTTTATTTCTTCGAGTCCGGCCGTGGCAGCATCCGTCCACTCAAAGTGTTCGGTGCGCCGGAGGAGGCGGTAGAGAGGCAATGCCTTTTCTCCCAAACGGGAGATGAAGCGGCTTAGAGCCGCCACGCATCCAGTCAGTTTTTGTATTTGTTTGAGGTCTTTTGGGATATCCAGTTGTGACAGAGCTCGGATCTTGGCTGGGTTTGCTTCAATTCCTCTACCGGATACAATGAATCCCAAGAGCTTTCCGGCTGGTACGCCGAAAACGCATTTTTCCGGGTTGAGCTTAATGTCATATGCTCGGAGGTTGTCGAAGCTGAGCCTCAAATCGTCTACTAGAGTTTCGACGTGTTTGGTCTTAATGACCACATCGTTTACATATGCCTCCACTGTTTTGCCGATCTGGGTAGCCAGACATGTCTGAATCATGCGCTGATATGTTGCGCCGGCGTTTTTAAGTCCGAAGGGCATTGTGTTGAAGCAGAATGGTCCGTATGGAGTAATGAATGCCGTTGCGGCCTGGTCTGTTTCCGCCATCTTGATTTGATGGTATCCAGAGTATGCGTCGAGGAAACACAATGAATCGTGCCCCGCGGTAGCATCGTTGATTTGGTCGATGCGGGGGAGAGGGAAAGGATCCTTTGCAAAGGCCTTATTAAGGTCTTCAAAATCCACACAAAGGCGCCAGGATTTGTCCTTTTTTGGTACCATTACAAGGTTCGCTAGCCAGTCCGGATGTTTTATATCTCTGATGAATCCGGCTTCTAATAGTTTGGCTAGCTCCTCTCCCATTGCCTCTCTTTTGGGTTCGGAAAATCGTCGAAGAGCCTGTTTGACTGCTTGAATCCTTTTAGGATATTTAGGCTGTGCTCTGCCAGCCTGCGTGGGATTCCTGGCATATCTGAAGGGTGCCAGGCAAAAATGTCCCAATTTTCCCGAAGGAATTCTCGTAGTGCGGCTTCTACATCATGGTTTAATTGTGCCCCAATGGAGGCCGTCTTTGTGGGGTCCGTTGGATGGACCTGGAATTTGACTATTTCATCTGCTGGTTTAAAAGAGGTGGACTTAGATCTCTTATCGAGTATCACATCGTCCTTATTCACCGTGGAGCATAGTGCAGTGAGTTCTTCTACCGCTAAGGCTTCGGATAGTGCCTCTAGGGCTAGTGCGGCTGTCTTATTTTCAGCGCGGAGTGCTATGTCCGGATCACTGACTAGAGTGATGATTCCATTGGGCCCGGGCATTTTGAGCTTCATGTACCCATAATGGGGTACGGCTTGGAAAATTGTGAATGCCTCTCGCCCTAATAGAGTGTGATATCCGCTGCTGAACGGGGCCACTTGGAACGTGACTTCTTCGGACCTGTAGTTGTCCGGCGAGCCGAACACCACATCTAGTGTGATTTTTCCTGTGCAGCGTACTTCCCGACTCGTGATTATTCCTCTAAAGGTTGTGTTGCTTCGCTCAATCCGGCTCCAGTCTATTTCCATTTTTTGGAGGGTTTCCTCGTAGATGAGGTTTAATCCGCTGCCGCCATCCATGAGTACCTTGGTAAGACGAAAGCCGTCCACTATTGGACTGAGGACCAATGCAGCTGGTGCTCGGGCTGTTCGGAATTTAGGTTCGTCGCTGGCATTGAAGGTGATAGCCGTGTCGCTCCATGGATTTGTTGTTGCTACTTGGTAGACTTCGGCGAGGCTGCGGATTGTTCGTTTCCGCATATTATTTGATGCGAAAGTCTCGAAGACTGTTAATACCGTACTGGTACTGTTGGGCTGGTTCTCCGGGGCTAGAAGCCCTTCGCCACTTTTGGCCACCTGCTGTAGTATCCAACATGCTCGGAGGCTATGTGTTGGAGTGGCGCCTTCTGCATTATGGATTTTGCAGGGTCCGCTGAGCCATCCCTCCAGTACGGTTCCGTACCCTTTAGGGGTTTTTTGCTTTTTGGTTTTTGACCCAGGTGCTTGAGCATGGTGCACCCTTTTATTCCGGACTAAGGTTGTGTTCAGGGCCGGATTGTCCCAAAATCTAGTTTCATTTTTCCAGGCACTCTCCATCACACAGTATTTTCGTACTATGGTCGCCAGGTCGGCGAAGCGCGTGACCTCGCGACGACTTATGGCGTTCATGATTCCCTTGTCCGTGCAATTGTTGCAGAAAATAGAGATTGCGCTTTCCTCATGGCAGTCCTTTATCATGTCCATAACCAGGAGGAATCTGGCCCAGTAATGATGTACTGTTTCATCGTGCTCTTGCCGTATTTGAGATAGATCACTTGTGTTTGGGTGGGCGGGTGGAACTAAATTCGGAACCCCGCCCAATCTGAGGCTCAAAGGCCGAGGAGTTTCCGGATTTGGAAGCTTGGATTGCTGGAGGTCGTCCAATGAATCTAGTCCACTGTCTGACTTTAGGTTCAGTACTCGATTGACGTCCGTCCTTCCGCGGGAATCCGGCATGGAGGGATTGGGAATCCGGACATAACTGGTCTTTAACATAGAAGAAGAGTCGCCGCGTTGTTCTTCTACCACGGCAACATGGTGGGTAGCCTGGGGAGAGTTAATTTCTCTTAGATCGGTTTTAAGCCCAATCTGATCGTAGTCTGTAGCGACTCCCAGGGCGGCGATGCGATCCAAGAGCTCGTTTACGGAAGAGAGCTCCATCGGATCCAGCTGCTCGGCGAATTCCGAGTTGATGCGAAGATTGCTTTTGATGACCCGAGAGGTCATTGTCGAAGCGGTGGCCGAACAGGCGGTCATAAGAAAACCACCTAGCCGGATAGCTTGACCGGCGGCCAAAGCTCCTTTGCCAATGGTACCGTCTTTAAAGACAGGAAGAGACATCCTTCCTGATTGCGACGGCACAGAGGAACTCTCAATGAAAGCACCAATGTCGGTGTCAAAACCGGCGGATCTCGGGTAGGGTGTCCCGAACTGTGCGTCTAGGCGGATGGTAACAGGAGACAAGGGACACGATGTTTTACCCAGGTTCGGGCCCTCTTGATGGAGGTAAAACCCTACGTCCTGCTTGATTGATATTGATGATGTGGGTATTACAAGAGTAGATCTACCACGAGATCAAGGAGGCTAAACCCTAGAAGCTAGCCTATGGTATGATTGTTGTTATGTCCTACGGACTAAAACCATCCGGTTTATATAGACACCGGAGAGGGCTAGGGTTACACAGAGTCGGTTACAATGGTAGGAGATCTACATATCCCTATCGCCAAGCTTGCCTTCCACGCCAAGGAAAGTCCCATCCGGACACGGGACGAAGTCTTCAATCTTGTATCTTCATAGTCTTGGAGTCCGGCCGACGATGATAGTTCGGCTATCCGGACACCCCCTAATCTGGGACTCCCTCAGGAAGCGTTATGAAAACACGGTTGATCTAGTCGTACGTCTTCATGATCCGATCGATCTTAGCACCAAATGTACGGCACCTCCGCGATCAGCACACGTTCAGATCGGGGACGTCCCTCGTACTCTTGATCCAGTTGAGGCCGAGGGAGAGTTTCGTCAGCACGGCGACGTGATGATGGTGATGATGAAGTGATCGGTGCAGGGCTTCACCTAAGCACTACAACGATATGACCGAGGTGTGTAACTGTGGAGGGGGGCACCGCACACGGCTAAACAATGTCAACTTGTGTGTTCTAGGGTGCCCCCTGCCCCTGTATATGAAGGAGCAAGGGGGAGGCCGGCCACCCTTGGGGCGCACCAAAGAGAGGGGGGAGTCCTCCTCCTAGTGGGAGTAGGACTCCCCTTTCCTAGTCCAACTAGGAAGGAGGAAGGGGGAAGGAAGGAGAGGGAGAGAGGGAGGAAAGAGGGGGTGCCACCCCCCTCCTTGTCCAATTCAGACTCCCAAGGGGGGGCATGGCCAGCCTAGGCCCTCTCCTCTCTCTCCCACAAGGCCCATGTTGGCCCATTAGTTCCCCCGGGGGTTCCGATAAGCCCCCGGCACTCCAATACATATCCGGTGACCCCGGGAACTCATCCGGTGTCCGAATATAGCCGTCCAATATATGAATCTTTATGTCTTGACCATTTAGAGACTCCTCGTCATGTCCGTGATCACATCCGAGACTCTGAACTATCTTCGGTATATCAAAACACATAAACTCATAATACCGATCGTCACCGAACTTTAAGCGTGCGGACCCTACAGGGTCGAGAACTATGTAGACATGACCGAGACACGTGTCTAGTCAATAACCAATAGCGCAACCTGGATGCTCATATTGGTTCCTACATATTCTATGAAGATCTTTATCGGTCAAACCGCATAACAACATACGTTGTTCCCTTTGTCATTGGTATGTTACTTGCCCGAGCTTCGATCGTCGGTATCTCAATACCTAGTTCAATCTCGTTACCAGCAAGTCTCTTTACTCGTTCTGTAATACTTCATCCCACAACTAACTCATTAGTCACAATGCGTGCAAGGCTTATAGTGATGAGTATTACCGAGAGGGCCCAGAGATACCTCTTCGAAACACGGAGTGACAAATCCAAATCTCGATCTATGCCAACCCGAAAAACACCTTCGGAGACACCTGTAGAGCACCTTTATAATCACCCTTTTATGTTGTGATGTTTGGTAGCACACAAAGTGTTCCTCCAGTATTTGGGAGTTGCATAATCTCATAGTCTGAGGAACTTGTATAAGTCATGAACAAAGCACTAGCAATGACACTAAGACGATCATAATGCTAAGCTAATGGATGGGTCATGTCCATCACATCATTCTCCTAATGATGTGATCCCGTTCATCAAATGACAACACATGTCTATGGTTAGGAAACTTAACCATCTTTGATTAACGAGCTAGTCTAGTAGAGGCATACTAGGGACTATAGGTTTTGTCTATGTATCCACATATGTACTAAGTTTCCGGTTAATACAATTCTAGCATGAATAATAAACATTTATCATGAATTAAGGAAATAAATAATAACTTTATTATTACCTCAAGGGCATATTTCCTTCAGTCCCTCACTTGCACTAGCGACAATAATCTAGATTCTAATACCCATGGAGCTTTGGTGCTGATCATGTTTTGCTCGTGGAAGAGGCTTAATCCACGGGTCTGCAACATTCAGATCCGTGTGTATCTTGCAAATCTCTGTGTCCCCTTCCGACACTTGATGATGGATGGAATTGAAGCTTCTCTTGATGTGCTTTGTTCTCTTGTGAAATCTGGATTCCTTTCCCAAGGCAATTGCACCAGTATTGTCACAAAAGATTTTCATTGGACCTGATGCACTAGGTATGACACCTAGATCGGATATGAACTCCTTCATTCGCTGCTTCCTAAGAAGCAATGTACTCCGCTTCACACGTAGATCTCGCCACGACGCTCTGCTTGGAACAGCACCAACTGACAACTCCTCCATTCAAATACGTATCGGGTTTGCGACTTAGAGTCATTCGGATCAGTGTCAAAGCTTGCATCGACGTAACCATTTACGACGAGCTCTTTTTCACCTCCATAAACAAGAAACATATCCTTAGTCCTTTTCAGGTATTTCAGGATGTGCTTGACCGCTGTCCAGTGCTCCACTCCGGGATTACTTTGGTATCTCCCTGCTATGCTTATAGTAAGACATACAACAGGTATGGTACACAGCATTGCATGTATGATAGAACCTATGGCTGAAGCATAGGAAATGACTTTCATTTTCTCTCTATCTTCTGCGGTGGTCGGGCTTTGAGTCTGACTCAACTTCACACCTTGTAACACAGGCAAGAACCCTTTCTTTGACTGATCCATTTTGAACTTCTTCAAAACTTTATCAAGGTATGTGTTGTGTGAAAGTCCAATTAAGCGTCTTGATCTATCTCTATAGATCTTGATGCCCAATATGTAAGCAGCTTATCCAAGGTCTTTCATAGAAAAACTCTTATTCAGGTATCCCTTTATGCTATCCAGAAATTCTATATCATTTCTAATCAACAATATGTCATCTACATATAAGATCAGAAATGCTACACAGCTCCCACTCACTTTCTTATAAATAGAGGCTTCTCCAAAAGTCTGTATAAAATCATATGCTTTGATCACACTATCAAAACGTTTATTCCAGCTCCGAGAGGCTTGCACCAGTCCATAAATGGATCGCTGGAGCTTGCACACTTTGCTAGCACCCTTTGGATAGACAAAACCTTCCGGTTGCATCATATACAACTCTTCTTCTAGAAATCCATTCAGGAATGCAGTTTTGACATCCATTTGCCAAATTTCATAATCATAAAATGCAGCAATTGCTCACATGATTCGGACAGACTTAAGCATCTACGGGTGAGAAAGTCTCATTGTAGTCAACTCCTTGAACTTGTCAAAAACCTTTCACAACAAGTCGAGCTTTGTAAACAGTAACATTACCATCTGCGTCGGTCTCCTTCTTAAAAATCCATTTATTTTCTATGGCTTGCTGAGCATCGGGAAAGTCCACCAAAGTCCACACTTTGTTCTCATACATGGATTCCATCTCAGATTTCATGGCCTCAAGCCATTTCACGGAATCTGGGCCCATCATCGCTTCCTCATAGTTCGTAGGTTCATCATGGTCTAGTAACATGACCTCCAGAATAGGATTACTGTACCACTTTGGTGCAGATCTTACTCTAGAAGACCTACGAGGTTCGATAGTAACTAGATCTGAAGCTTCATGATCATCACCATTAGCTTCCTCACTAATTGGTGTAGGAATCACAGGAACAGATTTCTGCGATGAACTACTTTCCAATAAGGGAGCAGGTACAGTTACCTCATGAAGTTCTTCTTTCCTCCCACTCACTTCTTTCGAGAGAAACTCCTTCTCTAGAAAGGATCCATTCTTAGCAACAAAGATTTTGCCTTCGGATCTGTGATAGAAGGTGAACCCAACAGTTTCCTTTAGGTATCCTATGAAGACGCACTTCTCCGATTTGGGTTTGAGCTTATCAGGTTGAAGCTTTTTCACATAAGCATCACAACCCCAAACTTTAAGAAGCGACAACTTTGGTTTCTTGCCAAACCACAGTTCATATGGCGTCATCTCAACGGATTTTGATGGTGCCCTATTTAAAGTGAATGCAGCCGTCTCTGAAGCATAACCCCAAAACGATAGCGGTAAATCAGTAAGAGACATCATAGATCGCACCATATCTAATAAAGTACGGTTACGATGTTCGGACACACCATTTCTATGTGGTGTTCCAGGTGGCGTTAATTGTGAAACTATCCCATTTTGTTTCAAATGAAGACCAAACTCGTAACTCAAATATTCTCCTCCATGATCAAATTGTAGAAACTTTATTTTCTTGTTAAGATGATTTTCCACTTCACGATCCGACCGATCTTAGCACCGAACGTATGGCACGTCCGCGATCAGCACACGTTCAGATCGGGGACGTCCCTCGTACTCTTGATCCAGTTGAGGCCGAGGGAGAGTTTTGTTAGCACGATGGCGTGATGACGGTGATGATGAAGTTACCGGCGCAGGGCTTCGCCTAAGCACTACAACGATATGACCGAGGTGTGTAACTTTGGAGGGGGGCATCGCACACGGCTAAACAATATCAACTTGTGTGTTCTAGGGTGCCCCCTGCCCCCGTATATAAAGGAGCAAGGGGGGAGGCCAGCCACCCTTGGGGCGCGCCAAGGAGAGGGGGAGTCCTCCTTCTAGTGGGAATAGGACTCCCCTTTCCTAGTCCAACTTGGAAGGAGGAAGGGGGCAGGGGGAAGGAAGGAGAGGGAGAGAGGGAGGAAAGAGGGGGCGCCCCCCCCCCCCTTGTCCAATTCGGACTCCCAAGGGGGGGAGGCCAGCCCTAGGCCCTCTCCTCTCTCTTCCACAAGGCCCATGTTGGACCATTAGTTCCCCCAGGGGTTCTGATAACCCCCCGGCACTCCGATACATATCCGGTGACCCCAGGAACTCATCCGGTGTCCGAATATAGTCGTCCAATACATCAATCTTTATGTCTCCACCATTTCAAGACTCCTCGTCATGTCCGTGATCACATCTTGGACTCCGAACTATCTTCGATACATCAAAACACGTAAACTCATAATACCGATCGTCACCGAACTTTAAGTGTGCGGACCCTATGGGTTCGAGAACTATGTAGACATGACCGAGACACGTGTCCGGTCAATAACCAATAGCGGATCCTGGATGCTCATATTGGTTCCTACATGTTCTACAAAGATCTTTATCGGTCAAACCGCATAACAACATACGTTGTTCCCTTTGTCATCGGTATGTTACTTGCCCGAGATTCGATCGTTGGTATCTCAATACCTAGTTCAATCTCGTGACCAGCAAGTCTCTTTACTCGTTCTGTAATACTTCATCCCACAACTAACTCATTAGTCACAATGCGTGCAAGGCTTATAGTGATGAGTATTACCGAGAGGGCCCAGAGATACCTCTCCGAAACACGGAGTGACAAATCCTAATCTCGATCTATGCCAACCCGACAAACACCTTCGGAGACACCTGTAGAGCACCTTTATAATCACCCTTTTACGTTGTGATGTTTGGTAGCACACAAAGTGTTCCTCCAGTATTCGAGAGTTGCATAATCTCATAGTCTGAGGAACTTGTATAAGTCATGAAGAAAGCAGTAACAATGAAACTAACACGATCATAATGCTAAGTTGACGGATGGGTCATGTCCATCACATCATTCTCCTAATGATGTGATCCCATTCATCAAATTAAAACACATGTCTATGGTTAGGAAACTTAACCATCTTTGATTAATGAGCTAGTCTAGTAGAGGCATACTAGGGACTATAGGTTTTGTCTATGTATTCACACATGTACTAAGTTTCTGGTTAATACAATTCTAGCATGAATAATAAAATTTATCATGAATTAAGGAAATAAATAATAACTTTATTATTGCCTCGAGGGCATATTTCCTTCAGTCTCCCACTTGCACTAGAGTCAATAATCTAGATTACATAGTAATGATTCTAAAACCCATGGAGCTTTGGTGCTGATCATGTTTTGCTCGTGGAAGAGGCTTAGCCAACGGGTCTGCAACATTCAGATCCATGTGTATCTTGCAAATCTCTATGTCCCCTTCCGACACTTCATGATGGATGGAATTGAAGTGTCTCTTGATGTGCTTGGTTCTCTTGTGAAATCTGGATTCCTTTGCCAACGCAATTGCACCAGTATTGTCACAAAAGATTTTCATTGGACCTGATGCACTAGGTATGACACCTAGATCAGATATGAACTCCTTCATTCGCTGCTTCCTAAGCAGCAATGTACTCCGCTTCACACGTAGATCTCGCCACAACGCTCTGCTTGGAACTGCACCAACTGACAGCTCCTCCATTCAATAAAAATACGTATCCGGTTTGCGACTTAGAATCATTCGGATCAGTGTCAAACCTTGCATCGACATAACCATTTACGACGAGCTCTTTTTCACCTCCATAAACAAGAAACATATCCTTAGTCCTTTTCAGGTATTTCAGGATGTGCTTGACCAATGTCCAGTGCTCCACTCCGGGATTACTTTGGTATCTCCCTGCTATGCTTATAGCAAGACATACATCAGGTCTGGTACACAGCATTGCATGTATGATAGAACCTATGGCTGAAGCATAGGAAATTACTTTCATTTTCTCTCTATCTACTGCGATGGTTGGGCTTTGAGTCTGGCTCAACTTCACACCTTGTAACACAGGCAAGAACCATTTCTTTGACTGATCCATTTTTAACTTCTTCAAAACTTTATCAAGGTATGTGTTGTGTGAAAGTCCAATTAAGCGTCTTGATCTATCTCTATAGATCTTGATGCCCAATATGTAAGCAGCTTATCCAAGGTCTTTCATGGAAAAACTCTTATTCATGTATCCCTTTATGCTATCCACAAATTCTATATCATTTCCAATCAACAATATGTCATCTACATATAAGATCAGAAATGCTACAGAGCTCCCACTCACTTTCTTGTAAATACAGGCTTCTCCAAAAGTCTGTATAAAACCATATGCTTTGATCACACTATCAAAACGTTTATTCCAGCTCCGAGAGGCTTGCACCAGTCCATAAATGGATCACTGGAGCTTGCACACTTTGCTAGCACCCTTTGGATCGACAAAACCTTCCGGTTGCATCATATACAACTCTTATTGTAGAAATCCATTCAGGAATGCAGTTTTGACATCCATTTGCCAAATTTCATAATCATAAAATGCAGCAATTGCTCACATGATTCGGGCATACTTAAGCATCACCATGGGTGAGGAGGTCTCATTGTAGTCAACTCCTTGAACTTGTCAAAAACCTTTCGCAACAAGTCGAGCTTTGTAAACAGTAATATTACCATCTACATCGGTCTCTTTCTTAAAAATCCATTTATTTTCTATGGCTTGCCGAGCATCGGGCAAGTCCACCAAAGTCCACACTTTGTTCTCATACATGGACCCCATCTCAGATTTCATGGCCTCAAGCCATTTCACGGAATCTGGGCTCATCATTGCTTCCTCATAGTTCGTAGGTTCATCATGGTCTAGTAACATGACTTTCAGAATAGGATTACTGTACCACTCTGGTGCAGATCTTACTCTGGAAGACCTACGAGGTTCGGTAGTAACTTGATCTGAAGCTTCATGATCATCACCATTAGCTTCCTCACTAATTGGTGTAGGAATCACATGAACAGATTTCTGCGATGAACTACTTTCCAATAAGGGAGCAGGTACAATTACCTCATCAAGTTCTTCTTTCCTCCCACTCACTTCTTTCGAGAGAAACTACTTCTCTAGAAAGGATCCATTCTTAGAAACAAAGATTTTGCCTTCGGATCTGTGATAGAAGCTGTACCCACCAATTTCCTTTGGGTATCCTATGAAGACGCACTTCTCCGATTTGGGTTCGAGCTTATCAGGTTGAAGATTTTTCACATAAGCATCGCAGCCCCAAACTTTAAGAAACGACAACTTTGGTTTCTTGCCAAACCACAGTTCATATGGCATCGTCTCAATGGATTTTGATGGTGCCCTATTTAAAGTGAATGCAGCCGTCTCTAAAGCATAACCCCAAAACGATAGCGGTAAATCAGTAAGAGACATCATAGATCGCACCATATCTAATAAAGTACTGTTACGATGTTCGGACACACCATTTCAATGTAGTGTTCCAGGTGGCGTTAATTCTGATACTATCCCATGTTGTTTCAAATGAAGACCAAACTCGTAACTCAAATATTCTCCTCCATGATTAGATCGTAGAAACTTTATTTTCTTGTTACAATGATTTTCCACTTCACGATCCGACAGATCTTAGCACCGAATGTATGGCACCTCCGCGATCAGCACACATTCCGCTCGGGGACGTCCCTCATACTCTTGATCCAGTTGAGGACGAGGGAGAGTTTCGTCAGCACGGCGGCGTGATGACGGTGATGATGAAGTTACCGGCGCAGGGCTTCGCCTAAGCGCTACAACGATATGACCGAGGTGTGTAACTATGGAGGGGGGCACCGCACATGGCTAAACAATGTCAACTTGTGTGTTCTAGGGTGCCCCCTGCCCTCGTATATAAAGGAGCAAGGGGGAAGGCAGGCCACCCTTGGGGCGCGCCAAGGAGAGGGGGGAGTCCTCCTCCTAGTAGGAGTAGGACTCCCCTTTCCTAGTCCAACTAGGAAGGAGGAAGGGGGAAGGAAGGAGAGGGAGAGAGGGAGGAAAGAGGGGTCGCCGCCCCCCTCCTTCTCCAATTCGGACTCCCAAGGGGGGGCGGCCAGGCCTAGGCCCTCTCCTCTCGCTCCCACAAGGCCCATGTTGGCCCATTAGTTCCCCCGGGGGTTCCGATAACCCCTCGGCACTCTGATACATATCCGGTGACCCCCGGAACTCATCCGGTGTCCGAATATAGTCGTCCAATTTATGTCTCGACCATTTCAAGACTCCTCGTCATGTCCGAGATCACATCCGGGACTCTGAACTATCTTCGATACATCAAAACACATAAACTCATAATACCGATCATCACCGAACTTTAAGCGTGCTGACCCTACGGGTTCGAGAACTATGTAAACATGACCGAGACACATGTCCGGTCAATAACCAATAGTGGAACCTGGATGCTCATATTGGTCCCTACATATTCTACGAAGATCTTTATCGGTCAAACCGCATAACAACATACGTTGTTCCCTTTGTCATCGGTATGTTACTTGCCCGAGATTCGATCGTCGGTATCTCAATACCTAGTTCAATCTCGTTACCGGCAAGTCTCTTTACTTGTTCTGTAATACTTCATCCCACAACTAACTCATTAGTCACAATGCTTGCAAGGCTTATATTGATGAGTATTACCGAGAGGGCCCAGAGATACCTCTCCGAAACACGGAGTGACAAATCCTAATCTCGGTCTATGCCGAACCAACAAACACCTTTGGAGCACTAGTAGAAAAAGGGTCAAATCTGAGACACATTAGTACCGGTTAGCATATGAGCCGGCACTAATGTGTCCATTATTGCCGGTTCAAATGACTACGCGGGAGGAGATCTTTAGTACCGGTTCAATACGAATCTTTAGTACCGGTTCATGGCACGAACCGGTAGTAAAGAGGTTGTGGCAGGGCTATTTTTAGTCCCACCTCGCTCCCCTAGCAAGATTTTGACCACCTTAAATATGTTACTTCTCAAACTATCACAAGCATTTGGTCTTCATTGAACTCTATGTGTAGGATCTGTGGCTGTAATAGGAGTCTTCGCCGGTTCTTAAATCGGGGGTAGATTCCTATTGACATTTTTAGATTCTATACAAAAAGATCAATGTATTTTTTATGTACTTCTCTGTAGCAGTAGCGCGTTTTGGCTGAAAGGCGGTACTGATCAATGTATTTTTTCTGCGTTCAGATGCACAATTTAAATATGTTACTTCTCAAACTATCACAAGCATTTGGTCTTCATTGAACTCTATGTGTATAATTTGTGGACTCAATATGAGTCTTCACCGGTTTCTAAACCGTTGAGGACTCATATTGACAATTCAGATTGTACACAAAAAGATCATTGATAATCAATGTATTTTTGATGTATATTTTTACATGTTTACGCCCTCACTCTCTCCACTTACTCGGTCTCCTCCTCAATCCCCCGCAACTTCATCAATTTTCAACACGTTCTGACATGATTTGCTATTTTTCAGTAACCAATTTGTCTAGATCAGAGCTTCAAAACTGGACGCACTTCGTGTACAAACTAGACAATCTCTTTCGGAGTATCAGGGTTTCGGACGAGAACTCGTCAGTTACACGGGCACTTCATTTTTTTATCTTATTTGAACTCCAGACTTTTTTGAGCCGGCATTATGCAGCATTCGAAGCGACGTCATCAATTTCCAACACGTTCTGACATCATTTGCTGTTTTTCAGCCACCGATTTGTTTAGATCAGAGCTAAATGACCGTGAAAATGAAAATCACTACAAAACAAACTCTAAAAATGTTGAAGGTATCATCATTTCACCCACATAGCATGTGCGAAAGAGTGGAGAGGGTCACGGCAAAAACTAGACGAACTTCGTGTACAAACTGAACAATCTCTTTCGGAGTATCAGGGTTTCGGACAAGAACTCTTCTGTTACACGGGCACTTCATTTTTTAACTTATTTGAACTCCAGACTTTTTTTGAGCCGGCATTATGCAGCATTCGAAGTGACATCATATTTTTCCAACATGTTCTGAAATCATTTGTTGTTTTTCAGTCATTTACCAATTTGTTTAGAGAGCTAAATGACCGTGAAACAGTAAATCATAATAAAACAAACTCTGAAAAAGCAGAAAAGGAAAAACTATATAAAAAGTTACTCAAAAATAAATAGAAGAAAATAAATAATGCAGAAAGGAAAAAAACTATATAAAGCAAAAATATTCACAAAGAAACTAAATACAGCAAAAAAACTACTCAGAAATAAATAGAAGAAAAAAATAATGCAGAAAAGAAAAACTATATAAAAAATTACTCAAAAATACATAGAAGAAAATAAATAATGCAGAAAAGAAAAAAATTATAGAAAAAATTATTGGGGCGCTGCCCGGTGGGCATGCCAAACCTAGGGTGTGCAAATTCAGGCCCACAAGGGCCGACAGGCTTACAGGGCAACGCGCCCTAGTTAGGCCCAGAAGCCTGCTATATAGAGGAGTTCGAAAGAGCAGCCGCGACTGGGTTTCTAAACAGTGCGGCTGCCCTTCGCTCGGCAAGGTGGGACTAAAAATAGTGCACTGCGGGTGGCAGCGCACGACCATTAGTACTGGTTGGTGGCTCCAACCGGTACTAATGTGTTGCCCTTTAGTACCGGTTGGAGCCACCAACCGGTACTAAAGGCCCTCGTTTCCCGCCGTTTGGGCTGGCCAAAATTGGCATTTAGTGCCGGTTGGTGGCTCCAACCGGTACTAAAGGCCCCTCCTATATATATGGTACTTACGAAAAATCAGTTCCATCGACACTTCTTCTCCACTTCTCTCGCGCGACATCTATCACCGAAGCCGCCGTGCCGCCGCGCCGTCGCCCCCGCCGCCCTCGATCGCCTCCCCCGCCGCCCGTCGTCGCCGCCCGCGCCGCCCCCGCCGCTCGTCCTCGCCGTCCTCGCCGTCCTCGCCGCCCCCGCCGCCCGTCGTCGCCGCCCCCGCAGCCCGTACGCCCGTTCGATCGTACCCACACACACATACACACACACATGTACGTACACACATACACACATAGTACTATACACACACACAGATATTGTTTTACTTATTTTCTGTTGTCTATTGTTTAGATGAATTAATTAATATAACTAGTTTATTTTTATAATGTTAGAATGTTAATGTTAGATGAATTAGAACTAGTTTATTTTTACTAAGAAAATTTAGGTATATGAGATTATTTGAACTAGTTGAATTAATATAACTAGTTTATTTTAGTAAGAAAATTTAGGTATATGAGATTATTTGAACTAGTTGAATTAATATAACTAGTTTATTTTTAGTAAATGCTTAGTTGAATCAGTTGAACTAATAGAACTAGTTTATTTTTAGTAAGAAAATTTAGGTATATGAGATTATTTGAACTAGTTGAATTAATATAACTAGTTTATTTTTAATAAGAAAATTTAGGTATATGAGATTATTTAAACTAGTTGAATTAATATAACTAGTTTATTTTTAATAAATGATTAGTTAAACTAGTTGAATTAATAGAACTAGTTTATTTTTAATAAGAAAATTTAGGTATATGAGATTATTTGAACTAATTAAAATTTAGGTATATGAGATTTTAATAGAACTAGTTTATTTTAGTAAGAAAATTAATAGAGCAAGTTTATTTTTAGTAAATGCTTAGTTGAATTAGTAGAAGTAGTTGAATTAATTGAATTAGTAAGTGTTTAATGTTTCGCCTATATGAACATAGGAAATGTCATCTGACGATGAAAAAGATTTCATTATGTGTGAATACTATGAAGACCAACACGGCCTGTGCGACAGAAATTTCCTTATTGATGATAGGCGATTCAGCATCAAGCTGGATGAGACCTTCGAATTCAATACAGTAAGTCACAACGACAAGTGTCTGTTTTCGTAATTAAGCATGACTTATATATGCTTCATTTGTCTGACTTATAATTTTAAATTTTCACTATTCTACTAGCGCATCCCCTGCTATGCAAGAATTTTTGTCTTGGATAAGATAGGTTTTAATGCTATGAAAACTATGGAGGTAAAGAGAGTTTACCTAAAAACTGAGCATGGTTATACTTTCAACGTCAAAGTATACAATGCAAACACGTACACCTATTTTGAATGCAAAACTTGGCAATCACTATGCAAGGCTTATGCATTTGAACCTGATATGGTTATCACATTTGATATTCGTCCAAGAGATGATATTGAAGGTAATAGAGACATATGGGTCGATGTGCAGACGCCTCCAGTTCTACCATTATGTGAGTTCTTCTGAACTATATTTTTGTCTTTGATATTGCTTATTCAAAAATAATTGACAACTAATTTCCATTGACAGCTTATTTCCATTCAAGCAAACATGTCTGACGCTTGGTAGACAGGACCTACTACTGTCCCGGAGCTGAACTAAACTGCGAGGACATAAGTCATTATGTTTCATGGCTTGAGGATCTTCATACTATCAAGACAAATTTTCTTCCTGCACTTAGAAATGTTAGTACTCAAAACGTGCGACCAATAGTGATCGTATTGAACTATGGTCACATCTATTTAGGAATGATGGTAAGATTTTTACTATTTGTTCTCAGTGCATCTTTTGCATACATAATTTTTTTTGCTAAACTTTCATTCCTAAGTATATTAATTAAGTACTATATGATGTTCTTCAACAGGGACTCCCGATGAAAGTTGTGCCTCAGGGGATCGAGACAAAAGGCCGCATGTCAATTGTTAGCTTACGGCCAAGATATCCTACATTGCACATGAGTGCATTCAGGATTTCTAGAAGCGGTGAATGCTTAATAGTGAAAGATTTGAGGAAAAATTTAACGATCACAGAGAAGTACTAGGAGGCAGCAATGAGAAGCGCATGCCACGATTAGGAGACAGGTTCATCTGCATGCTCCAGTATGATGAATCAGGAGAGCTATACATGTTATATGCTATTTTACCTGAGAGAGAGCAGCAGGAGTGATTTAGCTAGTTCATGCTCTTAGTACTTGTCGTTTCATGTCCGTGTTCTTCGTTCTGAACTTAATCTCAAAGAGTGATTTGCTTTTGTGGTGTTATGAACACTTATAATATCATGACAATCATGTTGAACTCGATGATATTTTTGCTTCTGGTACAAGTGAATGTTTCTTCTTTAAGCTAGTGTTGGTGGTGATTAGATAGCGGTAATGACTATAATGATTAAATAGTGATAATGACGACTACGATGATTTTTAGCTAGCTAGCTAGAGTATATATACTCATGTTGATGATATGATGCAAGAGTTTTTATATTAATATGATAATAATGATGAGTTATTATATCATTTAATGAAAGAAACCGCAGATTAGTTTCAGCTGGATGGATCCTACCTAAGTGATCAAGTATATGCCATATCCATATATATTACACTTGATCACCTAAGGTGATCAAGTATAATATATATGGATATGGCATATACTTGATCACTTAGCTAGTAACTAGATCCAATGCATCTAGTCGAAACTAATCCGCGGTACTTTCATATAATGATTTAACAACTCATTATAATGTAAAACAATCACTAAATTAAATTGAAAACACAAAATTAAAGGAAAAAAATAAAAAAAACACCCAAACATTTAGTACCGGTTGGTGTTACCAACCGGTACTAATGTCCTACACGCACCCGGGTCTGTCTCGTGCCACGTGGTGGCACTTTAGCGCCGGTTCATGACGAACCGGTACTAAAGGGGGGGGGGGACCTTTAGTCCCCACTCTTTAGTGCGGTTGGCGAACCGACACTAAAGGCCGTTAAGAACCGGCACTAAAGGCCGGTTCTGCACTAGTGGAGACACCTGTAGAGCACCTTTATAATCACCTTTTACGTTGTGACGTTTGGTAGCACACAAAGTGTTCCTCCGGTATTTGGGAGTTGCATAATCTCATAATCTGAGGAACTTGTATAAGTCATGAAGAAAGCAGTAGCAATGAAACTAGCACGATCATAATGCTAAGCTAACGGATGGATCATGTCCATCACATCATTCTCCTAATGATGTGATCCCGTTCATCAAATGACAACACATGTCTATGGTTAGGAAACTTAACCATCTTTGATTAACGAGCTAGTCTAGTAGAGGCATACTAGGGACTATAGGTTTTGTCTATGTATTCACACATGTACTAAGTTTACGATTAATACAATTCTAGCATGAATAATAAACATTTATCATGAATTAATGAAATAAATAATAACTTTACTATTGCCTCTAGGGCATATTTCCTTCACAAGCTGCTCAAGGAGTACCACATCCCACGCTGCATCGAGCACCTCGTCAGCTCCCCCCCCCCTCCCCGCCCCCGCACCCCTGCGGCAAGCATGATGCCGCCTCACCGTCATCAACGAGGGTGCCCGCCCCACCCTGCGCTCCCTTCGTCTGGTCCGGCCGAAGCCAGAGCCGGGCCTGCTCCTCGTGAAGTCGGAGCACGCCGACATGGTGGCTCCCGACGACGAGTCCGCCCTGAAATGGGCGAAGGAGGACTACATCCGCGAGCAGGTGCGCCGCCAGCGCCAGGCGTACGAGGAGCTCCAGGCCCGTCGACTCGGCCACGAGGAGGGCGGCGCCATCATCCTCGACAGCGACGAGGAGGAAGAGGCCGGGCCGTCCAGCTCCCGGCCGCGCATGGCGACCCTGGGCAGGGCTGCAGCAGGGACTGTGGCTCCAGCCGAGCACGCGACAACGACGACGACGACGGTAGCGGCGACTACACCCGCTTCTACAGGCTTCTCGGCATGTAGATGGTGGGCAATGGATGTGGGGTAGTGGCTAGCGGCGTAGTTTAGCCTTAGTTTGGCGTAGTTTGCATGTTTTTACTTTTTTGTACAAATTTCAATAAAGTTTTGCCGAGTTTACGTAGTTTTCGCCGAAATCAGGGCGACCTTGTGGGCGATGACTAGAGACCGAGCCACCCCCGGGCGCCAACTTAGTGCCGGCTCGCTCTCAGGCAGCCTCTTTTCGCCGCCCTGGGGGCCCGAACGGTGGAAATGCTCTAAGCATCAAATTTTAAAATTCCAAGTTCTCCTAAGAAATATATATTGTGCCGGTACTTGAGAATTAGTTATATGTATAGAAAAAATCACTTGTTTTTGTGCTTCGGCCATGGCGTGATCTTCTACTCCCTCCGTCCCAAATTAGCCCGCGAAATAGCCACTATAGCTGCGTAGGAGCCTCCCTGCTACGCTATGGCTGCTGTCGTGGAATCCTCCACATATCCCTCTAAATAGTTCAAAAATTAGCAAAACCCTCCGGAAATCATCTCTTCCACCAGAAAATTTTCGGCTATTAGCCGCGATTGCCCGCTATGGTGGCCACTATAGCTGTTAGGAGACGCCGCCGCGAAATCGTTTCTCATGCGATTTTAATCTATGATCTTGATACAATTATTTTGAGACGGAGGGAGTATATTTTAACATATTCTGTAGTGTACTCTCCGTGCTGATTTTTTTTTAGAAAAGTAGGAGGACCTTCGGCCTCTGCATCTGGACGATGCATGCAGCCACTTTATTAATTATTCACACAAAACTTTACAAAGTCATACAATAGTAAGACTAAAACCACCATAGGCAACATCTGTCGCTACTGCTATCCAAACAGACCTCGCAGCCAAACCTAACATCTAAGACATAAGGGCCCAACCAGGACACCTGCCGGGTATGGGGCACCCACCAGTCCGGCACACTCCTCAACCAATACGCCTGCCGGGTATAAGGCCGCCGCAACCACCTGCCACCAATCCATCCTCAATGTTGTACTGCTGCATCTACCTTGCCTGGTCCAGCTGCCGTCGACGCCACCACGACGCCAGACAATGGCACCATCCTGCGCTCGTCCATCATCCCACGTCCACCAGCGAGCGCTGCTCCATGCCGCTGAGACCCGCCGTTGTCGACGTGCCAGATGTCACGCCGCTCCTCCTTCGCGAACACCACCTTCTGCCGCTGGTCCCATCCCCTCCGCCAGAGTCCTCTCCCGAACACCCAAGCTCAGACGGCGCCTTCATGAGGGGTACTTCGCACAAGTCATCGTCGCTGCCCAATCCCACGGATTTTGGACTTTCGTCCGGGAGGGGGGAGGCGGGGGGTCAGGAGACCGAATTAACCACATGGTACCACACATAACCTTCTCCTAGCCAAACGACGCCCCCATGGAGGTAACGATACCGAGCGCCACCGCTGCCGCATCCGCAAGGGATAACAGGAATTAACCTTGGGTCGGAGAAGAGGGGGTGGGGAGAAGGGATCTCGTCGATGCCTCCAGGGAGGGAAGCAGCGCCCGCAGGCGGTGTCACCGACGTGGATGGCCAAGCCACCAAAGGATTTCTCCCAAACCCGACTCACACCACCATGCCCGGCCACCATCAGCCCGGTGAAGATCACCAATGCGAGATCCGGCGGGAAGTGGACCAGATGGAGAACTTCAGATCTGACGCAGGGAGAACCGACGGAGTAGACCGCCGGCCACATAACGAACCGCGCCTGCCGTCGCCGCCGACGCCAGCACCAACGACGGGCGAGGCCCTATAGGCCCGCAGATGCCAGATCTGGATCCTGCAGGGGCCAGACTCGCCGGACGTCACCTCAGAGCCCCATGGCCGGCCGGACTAGCCACCATAGGGCGGAGGGATGTTGACGAGCCGCCGCCTCGGCCAGCGCCAGCCTCAAGCGGTGGCGAGGGATCGAAGATGTATGAGGCCCGGCGGCGGCGCTCGCGTTCGCCCTCGAGTCGCCCAGGCGGGGCGACGCGAGGGTACCCACTCTCCGTGCTGATGAAAATACAAGCAGTTTTTGTAAAGAGCAAATTACAACAGATAGCTAGACTTCTGTACAACAACCCATCCCTTCATTGGTGCACTAATTGTTTTCACCATCCTTGGTGATCGTTTTTTTTTATTTATCCTTGGTGATCTTGGTGTTATGAAAAACAAACTGTTCTCTGTTAGAGTTAAGCACGACTTGCACGGAACGTGCATGTATCCAAGTTATAGTCCTACTAGGATCAGATATCCTACACGTCTCGGTCATGTAATTAGCTAGCCTGCGTGCAATATATACATGTACCTAGTCCCTGTAATCTGTACGAACGAAAAAGAAAAGCAATACAAAAGAACTACCAGGCTCGAGACGAGCCTGTAGCTAACACCAAAGATCTTCCATCGATCGTTGTTTCGTTTGCCACGTTTACCTGAGGTTCCGCCGAGAGCCAAAGTGAATCGATCGCTAGCTCGCTCACGTACGGAAGCTACGGCAAGGCGTACGTACATACGCAAGTCGCCGGCTAGACACCATCCAGCAGCTTGGCTGCTTGGTTGCTAGCTAGCTAGCTTTGCACGTCGTACGTGTAGTTCCTGGGTGAGTTGATCTACCGTTCAAAAGCCAACATTCTCTATGCCATGTAACGCCCTCTTTGTACTTCAACAAATATATATGCAAATCCTATTTCCTTTGGTTCATTCGGTCAACGATCACCTCAAGCGGTAGCACTAAAACGTACAGTACTTTGCTCCAAATGATAAAAGATCTAACCATTACCTCGCCAACGTAGTGCACACACACAATTCCGTTGTCATGGGCGCGGCGTGCCGCCGCGCGGGCATAAGCTAGTAATACACCATCAATCGGCTGGAATAAGTCAAAACTTGTATACATCAGACTGCTAATGAATCACTGCAAAAGCCGGCTGAAATCTCAAGAATGCAAGCTGTTTGATTGGGCTAAATTGTACATTATTTGGACTATGCTAATGCTGATTCCTGGGTATGGTATACTTCTCCTTTGTCAGTCGATTAATTGAAGACAGAAAAGTAAATAAGATTCATAGGCCGATAATATTTGCCATTTATAGCTCAGCAGAAAATAAAAAAGTTGCCGCGTGAAGAACTCATAGAGTACTAAAACAAAAATGTTCTTATTAAGATGCCAAAGCAACAAACGTCACAAAGAAATAAAGTAAATACACATGTAGTACACATCCCCACCCCCTTCTCCTTGTATGTATTCTGTCTTCGAGACAAAGCTTTACTGTTAGGCTACCCCTCAGTTTTTTGTTCAAAAAATACCAGTTCGTTTTTCACTTTCAGGATATGAGTGACAGGTAGGTAAGTGTCAAAACTCAAAACTTTGATTCCCAATCAGGCAAAATGTTTTCATTCTTAGCTGGTAGTAACTCATGTGCAATGTTGTGGGCATAACCAAATCAGTGAATGAGAAGCATTATCAATTCGAACCCTTAAGGAGAAGCAAACAAAGAATAAACCAGCTTCAACCAGCCTTCTAGAATGTGATCAGTAACTACTGATCAACGTCCATGCAGTGTGTACTCTGGATGTAAATGGCATGCTTGGTGCTGTCATACTTGGTTTCACTTCGACCAAGACGGTTTTCCAAAAATCTAAACTCTGTCTTTTTCTCATCATCACTATCTGTGTTCTTCAGTGTAATCCTATTCTGGTAACACCTCCATCTAAGTAGAAAGTAACTAGCACAAATGCCCGTGCGTTGCAACGGGAGAAAAGTTGATATGTATTCAATTATGTGCAAAACACATCTGTTTTTTTCATGAAAATTGTGCGAGCAAAAAATCTCATATGTTGCAATGGATATTATAAAATAAATTTGAGAGCTTGTTTGGTACTTGGTAGTTTACCTGCCGTCGTGCACAATTCGCTTTGCTCCCTCACCTTTAGTTTGGTGTGAAACTTGTGGCATGCAATATTGATCCTTGAAAACAGAAACTGATACGATTTACATTTACATGTGACACTGACCTATAAAGTTTTCACCGTATTATCGATCAAACATAAGCCACTTTCATATATTGCACAAGCAATTGAGAAATAAAATTATTATTGTATTTGGATCAAAATCTACTACCTTTGCTTCCCAATAAAAAACTTCCTTCTAAATGCATAATTATCACTGCACATGATTCTCAATATGAGCAAATCTTTGTATAAATATATGCAAAACCAAATCACTAAAGTTAGTCACCAAGATACCCGATGCAATTTCAAAGCAGCAAATGAAATATAAATTTGTAGAACTTGCTTAACGGAAGATAATCGGATGCTCCAACATTTGTTCGGCTGCTATGAAACTGGGTCCTTCTATGTCTTGCATATTCCATAACAGGGGCCGTTCTAGCTATGTATCTGTCTTTTTTTTTGAAAAAGGGGCGCAATCCCGGCTTCTGCATCAGAAAGATGCATACGGCCACATTTATTCAAAGCAAATAGGTTCAACAAAGGTCATGTAATCCGAAACAAACGAGCCACCAAACGGCTCACAAAGAGCGGAAAATAAAAGGCACAGCCGGCAGGTTAAATAAAGATAGGAAAACTAATTGCCTATCCTATTACATGACCGCCATCCAAACCGGCTGAATATAGCCCGAGCTACCATCTCCCATCGGGTAGATCCAGTAACCAAATGCTCCCTGGCCTCCGTCAGAGTAAGTAGCGACCACATACGGATCAACGTAGTAGCTCGGAAGATAACCTGCAAAAAAAGAGTATTTGTTGTTCTGTTAAAAACCAACTCATTCCTGCAGTTCCAGACTGCCCAAAGTAAAGCACATACTCCTAGACGAATGTGTCTTGCTGTTTGGGTCTCTATCCCATCTAGCCACGTCCCAAATAACATGTTGATATTATTCAGAGGAGTAATATTAAAAGCAATGTGAGCAGTCCGCCAAAGAACCTTCGCCATGGGACAATCAAGAAAGAGGTGTTTGATGGTCTCGTCGCGATCACAAAAACTACATCTCATAGAACCGGTCCAATTGCACTTTGTCAAATTGTCCTTAGTTAAAATGACTTGTTTATGTACAAACCACATAAACACTTTAACCCTCAAAGGGACTTTGACATTCCAAACATGTTTGGAACTAGGAATAGGGCTAGAATTGATCACATCTAAATACATAGATTTAACCATGAACTCTCCATTCCTGGTTAATTTCCAGCTCAACGAATCTGGCCGTTGAGAAAGCTACACATCCATCAGTCTTCTCACCAAATCGAGCCAGGCTTCCCAACGTGCTCCGACAAGTGTTCTCCTAAATTGGATATTGAGGGGAGTGGACCGAAGCACGGTAGCAACAAGAGCGTCTCTGCGTTGCACGATGCTATAAAGAGAAGGATACTGAAGCACGAGAGGTGTTTCCCCTAGCTATGTATCCTCCCAGAATCTCGTGGAAGTACCGTTTCCGACAATAAACTTTTTTCTGTTGAAAAAGACTGATTTAACTCTCATCAGCCCTTTCCAAAAAGGTGAGTCCGTCGGCCTCATTGTCACCTGTGACAAAGTTTTGGATTGAAGGTACTTGTTACGCAGAATCTGCGCCCATGTGGCCTCCGACTCTACAGATAACTTGTACGACCACTTGCTGAGAAGACATCTATTTTTCACCTCAAGATTTTCGATACCTAGACCTCCTTGGTCTTTTGGTCGACAAATAATATCCCATTTAGTGAGTCGATACTTCCTTTTTAAGTCATCACTCTGCCAGAAGAAACGGGATCGATTGAAGTCCAGTCTTTTCCGAACTCCAACTGGTATCTCAAAAAACGACAAAAGAAACATAGGTATGCTCGTGAGAACCGGATTAATAAGAATTAGCCGGGGCCCATACGACATCAGCTTGCCCTTGCAGCAACTTAGTTTCTTCTCGAATCGATCCTCAATACACTTTCATTCTCTATTTGTTAGCTTACGATGGTGAATTGGTATACCCAAGTCACGTCAGCACTGGCTACCGGGTGCTATGCATGCATGTGGTCCTGGGTTACCGCTCGCGTACGTCTCAAGTACACACGCACCAGCCACGTCAGCTTAGGGCCTACTGCAAGCTTATCAAGTAGCTCGTCGGCGTAAAAAATCTTCAATCCCTAACCTTAGATTTTGCCCCATTCCGATCTCACCATGGGTAGCTACAGAGTGACCGATAGCAAGTTCTACATCGACGGTGCCGTTGTCGTCGGCTACACCCCTTTGCTCGCAGCCGATGGCGTTAGCCATAGCTTGACTCTAGGTCCTCTCCGCAGGAGGCATGGCGGAGGGGCGAGCCCTGTCTATGTCCGGATGTGCTCCTAGCGTGCACGCCCGCCAATGGATGCACTCGTGGCGCACTACCGTGGGCATGCGCTGCTGTGCTGGCGACGGTGGTCGGAGATGGCAAACGCCGGCGCAGTTCTGGGTGCCACTGAGAAGCGGTGCGGCGTCCCACCGTCTGTGCTACGTATGCCCAATGCATGACCAGTGGCTGATTTTGTCGGTGCCGGAGAAGCGCAGCCATGTTATCGAGGACTTAAGTACGTGTAGGCTCACATTCACCCCTGCTTGCTTTGGGCATGGTTGATGGCAGTGGCGAGTTCTGAACTTGGGCATATCCTTGTTACGTTAACGTAAGTGCTATGTATGTCCGGTTAGTGAACTTGGCTATCAGCTACTCCCTCCGTTCGGTAATAGATGACCCCGTCGTATTTTTTGCGAAACAGTCCTTCTATTTTTTCCGACCAATCCCGCGGTCCTCCGCTCCCGACATAGAACTCCGTCGCTCACCATTCTTGCTCGCCCGCTCGCCGTCTTGGCTCTCCGACGCCGCCCCCCACCGCCTTCCTCCCTCCCCCGCCCCACGCCGCCTTCCTCCCCCGAACCACGCTGCGATGCTGCCGGCTCGTCCCCCTCCTCGTTCCCCACCGTCTCAAGCTTCAATTTTTGCCACATCGCCGGTGGTTGATCTGCCGGCAGAATTGCGGGCGGCGGCCTGGAGCGGCAGTACGCAAGCTCTGACTCCATACCGAGCCAGCCGGCACACCCGCCAAGGAGCTCCGCCAGCCGCTGCCCTAGCGCCCGCGGCCGTCAATGCGTGGTCGGGCGCCGCGTCGATGTTGCCGCTGCTCGGCGCCGCCGTCGCCGACTCGTGGCTCGGCCGGTACCGCACCATCGTCGCCTCCTTCGTTATCTACATCACGGTCAGCCTAGCCACCTCTCACCTCTGGAATCCCTTTCTCCATTCTCAAGTATACTGTTCAGTTAACCTCTCTGTAGTCTGTAGGCGCCATAAGATTGGATCAAAGCATTAGTCTTTTTTGTCCTGCACAAATCCCGCTTGCCAGTAGTCATTGGATCAAAGCATTAGTCATTTCTCTGTAGTCTGTACTCCCATCTGCCACTTGCGTGCGACTTGAGATCGCACAAATCCCGCACAGATGGCGCACAGATTTGGGCACTAGGCTGCATCTTCAGAAACATGCAGCTATTCTTTGCCGTATCTTGGTTCAGTCCTCTGTTTCTGCTAGATTTTTTGTTCTCCACTTGTGTGTACACTGAAGGGAAAATTCAGAACCTGAGCTCTCTCTGAAGAAGGGGATGCAGTTACCAGTTAACTGAATTTCTTCTTTTCTGGTGGTCTGACATGTGTGTTTGTTTATTTCTCTTGCTCTCTTGGCTGCTCCAGTGGCACAAAGGCGAGCTACCTTGGCGTGCAGAAGAGGCCCCCGTCCCTTGCCTTGTGCCCGGCGACCAACAACTGCGTGTCGACGTCCGAGAGGATAAGCAATTCCAATCACTACGCTCCCCCATGGTAACCATCTGTGTTCAGTTCTTTCACCATTGATCATGAACCACATTATATGATAAATTCAGTGAGTAAGAAATTGCAGAGTCCCAAATATGACAAAAAGGACATCTGCATTTTCTAAAAACAATTTAGTTGCAATACAATGTCAATTACCTGAAGCAGCACATTCGGATTTAGTTGCAATACAATGTCAATAGTTGCAATACAAGGTCAGTTAGTTGCTTCATTTGTTATTATTATTATTACCACTGATGTGTTTCTAGAAGAAACAATTATTACTCCTAATTCATGCTCACACAACCACTTCATGCTCATACAATCATACAAGTTGAACCACATAGTTATTGACACAGAGATTGCCATGTTGCTAATAAAAAAATTGCATCATCCTTTCCTTTCATATACAGTAATCAAATCTGTTGGAGTTTACACACAATCTGTGCTCGTATCCTATGCTCTTCCTGGTCATCAACAATGGAAATGATTGTGTTGGAGTTTACACACAATGTGAAATTTAACACATTACTGGCCTGCAAACTGCTTCCATTATCCTGCTGAACACAACCTTTGCAGGGACGCACGGAATTGCTCCTTTCCCTTTCTCTGCTTCTTTTCCTTTCTTTGCTTGGAGGGCGCTGCTGCTCTTCTTTCTCTTTCTCTGCTTCGAAGGTGGTGGTGCTGCTGCTACTGCTTGTAGAGTACTGCTGCTTGGAGGATGTTGCTGGTCTTCTTTCCCTTTCTTTGCTTGGAGGGCGCTGCTGCTCTTCTTTCTCTTTCTCTGCTTCGAAGGTGGTGGTGGTGCTGCTACTGCTTGTAGAGTACTGCTGCTTGGAGGATGTTGCTGGTCTTCTTTCCCTTTCTCTGCTTGGAAGGTGCTGCTGCTCCTCTTTCTCTTTCTCTGCTTCAAAGGTGCTGCTGCTGCTGCTGCTGCCTCGAGGTCTGCTGCTGCTATAAGTGCTAAGGTTTGCTCAACTAGCTCAACGTTTAAAGAGAGAGCGATAGGAAGCCTTCCTTCTTGCTGCCGGCGCTCTTTTTGCATGTGAGGAATCTTGTAGCCTATCCCTCCTTTTTCTCTCATAATCTCTCTCATGCATGATTGCAGTGTCACGAAGCTTCGAGCTAACGTGTTGACATCATAGTTTTGATATTCTTCCTCCACGCCTTCTATCAATTCCCTTATGCTTTGAGGTGCTCTGCAATCGGTATGCGACTGGAGAGACCTGAAGAAGCAAAGATCAAGAATATTCAGGTCGGGGCTATTTGGAGGTTGCTGGATCAACTTGATATCCAGACCGGTCTGTTCTACGGCCCGTCGAAAAACCTCGTCACTAGGCTTAAGATGCGGTGTAGCATTATCTTGCTGGATAAAGATGGTCCGTTCTTCATCTTCATCGGGCCACAGGTCATGGATAGCTGGAATCAGTTTCTCACACATATAGAGCCTCATTACATCTCTTGTAACTTTCAATGATTTGAGTTCAAGTGTCCCTCTTTCTCTATTTTCACTCCTTCTTTGAGCCGGAGACTCTGTGACAAAGGCCCAAATGCCTATCTTTCCATCAAACGTGACGACACCAACATTGCCATATCTTGGTTTAGCCACGGCCGCAAGAAACATCACCTTCGCGATGCTATCCTTATGATGCAAGGTGCGTAAGGGATCAGGTTCTTCGGGAAGCAGCAAGTAGCCGTTCTCCTCCTGTGTCAGATTGAACCATTTCTCATCCATATAAACTATGTCGTCTAATTCCCGGAAAAGAGGCCAAGGAGTTCTCAGCCAATTCTCATCAGCCATAGAAATGCAAAATCTCAATCTCTCTATCTCGTTGGCTGGCTTTATCGTGGGCCTCAGTTTGTTAGTGTTGCGCCTCAACTCACCCAACACGAACCTTGCGTGTAAGGTCGTGCAGCTTACACCCAGAGACCTTGCTAGACTTCGAAATGTCCTCCGCCTATTCAGTGGGATTGTCGCCATCCTCGACAGGTCCAGATCTTTCGGCTTACGGCCGACTCTTCTTTTCTTTTGGTTCGAGACATCAACTTCCTCCCCTCGTGCAATTTGGCGATTTGCTCTTCATATTCTGCTAACAGTGCTTAGGCTTGTTTTCAGTACGTCGGCAACGAGCTTCTTGTCTGTTTTCACTACTTGTCCATCTTTGTTCTTGATTACTTTGAGAGCAAAATAAACACCAAATCTCTCCTTATTTGTCAGTTCTCTGCTTTTTGGATGCTGAGCACCTTCAAGTTGTACTTCTTCTTCTTGAGGAAACAAATTCAGATCTGGCACTTGTTCTTCTTGAGGATTCCAATTCAGATCTGATACTTGTTCTTGAGGAATGAAATGTAAATCTGGTTCTTCTTGTTCTTCTTGAGGAGTCCAATTCATATCTTGTTCTTCTTGAGGAAACAAATTCAGATCTGGCACTTGTTCTTCTTGAGGATTCCAATTCAGATCTGATACTTGTTCTTGAGGAATGAAATGTAAATCTGGTTCTTCTTGTTCTTCTTGAGGAGTCCAATTCATATCTTGTTCTTCTTGAGGAAGCCAATTCAGATCTGGTACTTGTTCTTCTTGAGGATTCCAATTCAGATCTGGTACTTGTTCTTGAGGAATGAAATGTAAATCTAGTTCTTCTTGAGGAGTCCAATTCATATCTTGTTCTTGTTCTTCTTGAGGAAGCCAATTTAAATCTGGTTCTTCTTGTTCTTCTGGTTCTTCAAGTTCCCAATCATCATCTTGCCGAGGACTCATGTTGAGATCAACACCAAACATCATCATAGTGGGGGCGATGACACAACCTGAGCTCACTGTGACACGTAAGTTGAAAAGCAGAGTCAAAAACTGTGATAAACATTAGGCATTCATCCAGTTTATCTTTACTTTAGTTTGTGCAAATAAAGAATGAAAATAATAATTGAGGATTATTACAAAGACAGAAATGTGTTGAAAATGGAGTACGCAATTAAAATTCTTGCATTGCATGTTAATTTGTTTATCCTCTGACTTTTTAAGATTATTGCTTTGCTTCATGATTTCTGGTATGCCTCACTTGTTTCAAAACATGCACATGTTAAGACCGATAGACTGAAATATGTTGCCTCACTTGCTAATTTGTTATACGTGAGCTGAGAGACTGAGAGATAATCACAAGAGATTCAGTTTTATTTTTCGTTCTAGTAGCCTACTTGGTGCTTTTGTATAGGCAGCCCTAATGTATCAACTGTAGAAATGTCAGTTCAGTGTGTAATATGAATCTTTTTTGCCTTTATAAATTGCAGAAGAAGAAAGGTAAATTTCAGCATTCTAGCTTTCTTGCTGGGGGAGCTACATCTGCTGCTAGGAAACTGGTTGCTCAAAATGGGACTCTGAAGGTATGCAATTCTTATCTGCAAACAGCTCTTACACCAGTTTTATCAGGCAACATGCTGACACAACCTGAACTTTATTGTTGGCAGGCTATTTGGCCTCACAGTGGCCACTATCGCCCCACAGAGGAGAACTTCCAGGAGTTTAAAAGCTTCCTCAATGACAACTTGGTTGATCTCACTGATGCACCTGAAGAAACTGGCTCTCTTCAGACAACTCAAGTCATTCAAACAACATCTACAGAGACAGAAAAACGTGAGGAACCAGTGGTGGCGCGCGAGAAGATCCTTCAGAGGAGATGGTGGTAGCAGCTGCACCCCTGTGGTAGCATCAGCATCTACAGAAGAACCAGTGGTAGCATCAACATCAACATCAACATCTACAGATCGTTCAGAGGATCAACATCTATAGAAGAACCTGTGGTAGCAGCTGCACCCCTGTGGCCACGAACCTTGCCGTGGAGATGCAGGGACACCTTCCCACGCTACAGCAAGGAGGAGAGGAAGATGGAGCCGCGGCGGAAGATGGAGCTGCGGCGCCTGAGCCTGGCAGCGGCGGAAGATGGAATCGCGGCGCCTGAGCCTGGCAGCGGCGTGAGATGGAGCCACGGCGCCTGAGCCTGGCAGCGGCGGAAGATGGAGCCACGGCGCCTGAGCCTGGCAGAGGCAGAAGATGGAGCCGCGGCGCCTGATCCTGGCAGCGGCGGAGACGGAGCTCGATGTGCTGGAGTCACCGGCGCTATCTTGCTGCCGGAGACGGAGCTCGAGGTACTCGGAGGTGGGGAGCTCGAGGTGCTGGGTGCGGGAGCTCGAGGAGCTGACGCCGGCGACGGGGTCCTAGTGCTAGGGATGGAGCTCGAGGTTCTGGCCGGCGGGAGATCGAGGTTCTGGCCGGCGGACGGAGGTTCCGCGCGGTGGATCGCGACGAGCGGACGGAGAACTGGGTACTGGATTGTAATGATTTCAAATTTCGGAAGGGCCTTATTGTAAAATTGATTTGTTCACGATTCCGCCTCCCCTGGAGTCATCTATTACCGAACGGAGGGAGTATTTGGTAAATTATATCTGTAGTTCCTTTGTTAGTTATGTAACCTCAGGCGTGCATTGAGAACTATGATAATGTCAGTGGTTGTGTTGCAAGGTTCTGTAATATCAAGTGTTGTCCTGATCGACCCTTTGTGTACACGCACGTGAAGTTCACTTTGTACAGTACCTTTTTTTAGGAAACTTTTGTACAGTACCTGAAGCAATAATTTGGCCATACATGTGATTCAATCTATCATGTTTTTTAAGTTATAATATCTCAGCCTTAAACTCGGATGACATGAAATCATTTGAGAACTTATGTGCCTTTTGCATTCTGTTGTAACCAGCGCAAATATATCCGATGGCTATAATTCCATTCCATTCCTGGCCTTCTTAATTTATTCTCTCACACCCCCCCATCAATGGCCATGTAAAATTCTTTTCCTTCCTGGCTTATTCATTCCATATATTTACTTTCCTTCCTGGCTTATTCATGCCATATGCAAGATCTCTCCCATCTTTTTTAATTCCTTTCTTTTCTGGTGCATGGCCTTGTCTCTCCCTTCCTTTAATTCCTTTCCTCCGTGGTTCATGGCACCGAATGACTATATTTTCTTTCTTTCATAACTCAGGAAACCTTCCTTTCCTCGTGCTCCTCCAGGCGGCTTATCGGTTTCAACTCGGAAACATATAAAAGTTGGTAGAACTTGGTCGAAAGGAGCGAGGTGGGACTATTTATAGCGAAACGACCTGTTTCCTATCACATACTGTAACATAGCTGAGTTGGCTCCCATGATCTATACAGTTTTTTTTTAGACAACCCATGATCTATACATTTTTTTTGGGACAAACCCATGGTCTATACATGACAGCGAGGTTTGGAGTTCGAGTCCCCCATGGGCCTATATTTTGTCACTGCTCCTCCGGTGGACTAAAGCAGGCCC
This sequence comes from Triticum aestivum, assembly GCF_018294505.1. Taxonomy (NCBI): domain Eukaryota; kingdom Viridiplantae; phylum Streptophyta; class Magnoliopsida; order Poales; family Poaceae; genus Triticum; species Triticum aestivum. Next base: position 748,098,042 of record NC_057801.1, read on the forward strand.
AAGTTTGCCATCGTGCTACCACGGAGACAAAAACGAACTGTTTTGTTAGTACCACATTGGTTAATACCAAAACATAATCGTAAAAGCGTATTACGACTGGGCGAAAGCTTATTGTGACGGTGAACCCAAGGAGTCAATGCATGCTTTTATTATTATTACTAGTACAAATGCCCGTGCGTTGCACCGGGTGAAAAAAAGCCGCAAAACCTGCTTTATGCGCCATTTTTATATCCAATTTTAATAAACATCAATAATAAGGTTACATTGATTATTGCTTTCTATAGGATGAAGTTTGGACATGAAGAAGCAACTTAGCATTCTTTGTCTGATGGAAGAGTAGTTTTGGATGGAATAGTTGTCCATCAGTTTCATTTTTTACTTTTTGAGAAAATGCAAAATTTCTTATTCTTAATAAAATTCACAAAAATTGGGACACTTTTAAGTAAAGCTAACGTTTTTTACTGAAATTGGAGCATTTTTTAGGAACTTTTTTTTGAACAGATGTCTTTTTTGAAAAAGAAATTTTGATTATTTTAAGTTTGTGTACATTTTAAAATGAAAATATTTTTTAAGAAAAATTGGATCTTTTTTGGGAATTTTGAACCTTTTCAAAAGTGTCTACTTTTTTTAAAGTGTAAACATATGTAAAACTGTGAACATTTATTAACTATTTTACTATGTTGAATTTGTCTACAGATAGTTGGTTGTTTGCTTGGGAAGAGTTTAGCCTTTTTCTTAAAAAATATTGCTAGAAAATTAATACTATAAAATTTTAAGCAATAAAAACTTCATAAAACACTGAAATAGTTGTGCAATGAAGCTATGGTTACATGTGTATCCATATTCTTTTTTTTTAAAACAAAGAAGGTGGCTGGCTCCCGACCTTATATTTCAAAAGAGGCTAAAGCCTGTATCCATATTCTAATACACAGATAACTACCATTGACACACATAAGCTTGTGGCAATCCATAATCTCTCCAATACATGCATCCTCCAAAATAATTTTTATGCATGAAAGCTAGTAACAGCTTTTGGATGATTCCCTTCAATTAATCAACCTCTTAACACAGCTGGGCTCAAAGACTCAAAGTTGGCCATGGTGATCGTGCCCCCTGCGCAACAATTAATAAAAACGAACTGATTTCAGATAAGCTAATTTAGAGGATGTACTGTTGACAACTCAATTTAGATAAACTGATTTCAGATACTTGGATCATAACCCCAAATGTTTCCCCTCGAAACTGTAAGCATAAAACCGGATCCAAGTGCACCACAAAATTAGCTCGTTTTCTCAACATCAAGCTAAAATTTCAGAATCAAATTGCCATAAAATATTTCAGAATTGAAAACACCCGGAGTACAATGGATACAGATATATGTCCACGGTCCAACATTAATGATCCAACTCAATTTAAGGTGTATTGGAATTAGTGAGCGCTGCTTGTGGATGCAACTCAAACGAAGGCATAATATATATTTGGAAGCTTACGCCAGTCTGAGCTTGACCTTCTACCATGAACTGTCCTGAAACCCACTCGCGCGCACACTGCGCCAGGAAGTTCTCCATCGTCCCCGCTCGCATACTGCGTTAGGAAGTTCTCCATCGTCCATGGCCCCTGGGCGGTTGCAGAACAACTCCGCCATCACATCCCGCAACTGGCTGCAATCGGAAGAACGGCGAGGGTCTCCTCATCGTTGATCTCTCTGTATCCACCAGCCGCACCAACAGGTGAGCGGGCACATGATACCCTGCTTCCAGATTAGTTTAAGCCAGAGAAACCAAAGCTGGGGTAGTAAGTTCAGAGCAAAAATATAACGGTCAGACAAGAACATGAGAGAATAACAAATAAGTGATGTAGTGGACATGTAATTTTCTGACATAGTAACATCACAACAAAAACTGTGGGTATTACCTCGCACAAATTGCAATACCAGAAGGAAACATCTCAGCTGGACCAATAAAATTTTGATAACAGTGTGCACTCAGTTGCACATTAAGTGGCTCATGACATACGTAGAATACTTCGGGTTTCATCATTTCAGAAAAAGAAGATTATTTAATCATAGGTACTGATGTATGGTTACCATAGAAATGTATTAGCTTTCACATCAGGAAGGACTCTGCTACTAACAGTTCATTAATCCCTAAAACAGTGTTGTATATAGCTTCATTTTCAAAATGTGACTGGTTCCCTGCAAAGAACTCATGCACGCTTCCATCCAGTTCAATGAAAGAGCAACCAAGCTGCTTGGTCTTTCTGCTACTGTATATTCCTGTCCTTACTTTATTTGCATCAACCCACCTTGATGTGGTAGCATAGACAGTTGTTTGGCTCCAATACTTGGATCTTTTCTGCTACATATACTCTGCAAGTCCCACCTCTCCACAGGCTCTGCAGGCAAACAACAACGACCGCCACATTACCACATCAGGAGCGATGGGCATAGGCCGACAGGCTCGGCGTCGTCACCCAAATAGCAGGAAGGCGCAACCTTTTATCGCAGGATGGCCTTCATGGAGAACTGACCCAAAGATGATGTTGTAGATCTTATGAATGGGTGCCCACCACAAGTCTAGTACTCCACCATCTGCAGCCGCCGCGAGCCCTCCATCACTGGTCACACGCCCTACCGTAAAACGCTGCACACTACTGCCTGCAACGCTGCTAGACCCATAGCCTGCAGGCCACCATCATCGTCGCCACTAACCCGGGTCTTGACTTTGACCCTGCCCTTTTAATCAAGTTCATAGTTCCTAGATCTTTGGGTCTGAATGTGATGGCAATCTGCATCATGGTGAATATAATGACTTTGACCCTGCCCTGCTTGTTGCTTTTAGTGAACTCGGTGCGCTTGCCATTGGCGATATAAATACTATTGAGCCACATCTCATACTGGAAATATAATGAGCCCCACATTAATTTTTATCTGGAAATAGATATATAGATGCGAAACAAAATTCTGCACTTGGTTGCTCTACTTTTAAAAGATTTTAATCCAGATTGACCAAAATCAATACCATTGCAAAGCTTGTGACAACGACTGCAATATTCAAGTTGGGAACATGTATAAATATGAACCAATTAGTCCCAGATCTCAATGTAAACTGCTGCCTTTATTTTCAAAATACCAACTGCATCTAGTGTGTGCGATTTCTTCCAATCTACACATCAAACTATCATCTTAGGTATAATCTAGATGTTACCTTTGAAACGTAGCTGGTCAATTTGACTTCAACTTGAGAACTCCGATGAATATTTTTCCTACTGGATGCCTGCTTCTTTGTTTGGCAATGCACGCACACATCATCCTGAACCAACATCGCTCGGAGCCAGCTCCAGCTCAACCCGCACCACACTAATGCAATCCCAGCAAGGGCCTCCCTCCTCCCCCAACATCGGCTCCCATAGCTGAGGGATGGCATGTTCCAACACAACGATTCGAGTTTAATGGCAGGGTGGTCCGGCCATGGACATGAACCCATTGCTCCCCACCACCGTGACGCAGTCCCTCCACCCGCTGCTGGAGCACACTCCAGTCTCCAACTCCGACGCACCATCCTCGTCGCGTTGCCCGTCCCCGGCATTCTCCTAGAAGGACTGCCTCATCTTCAGGCCCCACCACCCGCCGCCGCCGCCCTCGCCTTCTCCCCGCCCCCCGCCGCACCACTACTGCCGGGACTTCGATCCAAATCAGAGGCACGGGAGCAGTGGTGGAGGCAAAGGGCGGCCGCGTGGACAGCGGTGGGGGCGGAGGCAAAGGGCGGCCGCGTGGACAGCGGTGGGGGCGGAGGCAAAGGGCGGCGGCGCTGACGGCGGTGGTGCTGGAGGCAAATGGCGGCGCGCGCGGACGGCGGTGTTGGCGGAGGCAAAGGGCGGCGGTGGTGCCGGAGGCAAAGGGAGGCGCGCGCGGACGGCGGTGGTGCCGGACGCAAAGGAAGGCGCGCACAGACGGCGGTGGTGGCGGAGGCAAAGGGCAGCGGCGCGCGTGGTCGTGCTACTGGATAGGATGAAGAAAGGATCGCGGGTTGAATACTAAAAAGTGTAGGGGCTTTTTTTTTAAATGAAACGTTTTCTCTGTGTGCCACTAAAATAGGGACTGCGGGTTGATTTCCTGTAAACCGAGGGGCGTTTTTGCAAAACAACCATGACGGACGACAGAAACCCAATTCTCTTTATTATTAGGTAAAGATAAAGATAAAGACTAGCACATATGCCCGTGCGTTGCAACGGGTGCAACATAATGTTTAGAAAACAGAAAAGTAATTTATTAGCACTCAAATGTTACAACAGGTGTTCACTTGGCGATGGAATTGGGTGTTGAAAAACTTAGTCTCAAGACAAACAATCAAGGTGTTGCACCTGCTTTCCAATCAAGAGATCAAAACCGTTCAAGGTTTAGCCCTCTTATAGAAGAGATCAAGGAGTTGTTTGCTGGTGTGAATGAGAACCGGGTGATCTGGTCGAGGCGACCGGCAAACAAAGCGACTGGTATTCTTGTGAGCGAAGATTGTGTTAATAAGTTGTGAAAAACTTGGTTTAATGTATACCGATTTTCTATCCACGACGTATCCACAACGTATTTTGGACGAAATGGTCGTGAACTAAAGAATAAATAAAGTAGTGATTACCCTAAAAATAGTAAAACAAAATTAAAGTACGAACAAGAATTCATGCATCAAATGTTACGAACTAAGAAGGTTTGAATTACTTGAATTGAGGGTCTTCGTCAAAAGGAAGGATTCAAGCCAATACTTAACAACACTTTATATGAGCATTGGGATCAAAAGGCTAATCTGGGTTAATATTTGGTGCATAGCTCAGCTTGAGTACATCCTCACTACATCATCGGTTCACTTTTGTGGTAACCCAAAATATATTAATAGTCTTATTAAATTACATCGGAACTGTGTTTTAGTCACTCAGTAAATCCGTTTATTTGCGTCTGTTGTAACAAACAAACGAACAAATTTACCGTCAGAAAAACATCATAAGCAAGCACTATGCAACACGATCTTCCTCTCTCTTTTTCATCTGCAAAGTACTCAATATAGTGCGCCTCTGGTTCAGCTCCAATAGTAGCAGTACCAACACCGAGGATCATCATCATAAAATTAAAAAAATCACCACAACTCTCTTCTCACTCTGATCTCTCTCAACCCCATTGATCCATCTTATAAGCAGCATCAAACAACCTACTCCATCTCATCTCATCGAACAATAGCATAGGACAAAAGAATCTCATCTCATCTCTCTCTGTGTCTCCATCTGACTACATGCACGAACAGCTAGTTGTCACAAAAATCTGTATCTCTCTCATCTCTCTCCCCGTCCCGAGCCCGTCTCCAGCATCGGGCCGTGCCGCGCCGCTCCTGCCATGCTCCAGCGCCGTGCTGCAATAGGAAAGCAATTATATTTTACACTAAAAATCTTTGATTTCTTTCCACCACACATGTACCTATCCTATCCTCTGATTCCTATGCTCCTGTAACCACCGATACTCTCTCTCTCTCTCTCTCTCTCTCTTCATTAGTTTTGCTTAAGCATCCAAGAAAATTAGAGCACAAGAGCAGCAGTAGCCGTTCCGTGTGATGGCTGATGCAGTGGCGCTGAACTCCACGGGCCACGGTGCAGCTGAGCTAGGACCGACGGGTCAAGCTCAGCGAGTCATGGTGCAAATTGCAGCCCACGGGAGGACCAGCGCACGCACGGCTGGGTGCAGGCAGGCACAAGCAGAGCATGCATGGCCACCGACGCGCAGCACACACGGCCACCGGCTTCCCCGCCACGAACAACCTTGTCCAGGAGGTCCGCAACCTTGATCTCCTTCCCAACGCAAGGACTCGGCCGAATTCACCCTGAAGCCCTCGCCATCATCCTCCAACTCCAAGTCCGAGTATCGTCGTTCGTCGTCGATTACCTTGCCGTTGCTGCTTCCCCGACCTCACCGACCTCGCGCGTCGGGTTCACCGTGAGTCCCCGTAGGATTTCCCTTTGTTTCCCCCCTCTGATTAGGACCTGCAGCTGACGCCATGGTTACTGCCACCTCGCCATGGCTGATCCTCTCCGTCCGGACCAAGCTCTGACGGTGGTGCGCAGGAGCAAGAGGCAACGGGCGCGCGAGTAGCCGGGGCGGCAGCGCAGTCGAGAGAGAGGAGGAGGCATGAGGTACGCGGAGGCAGCCTGTGGTGTGCCGAGACGGTCGGGAAGAAGGGTGCCGTCACGCACGGCGCGCTCGGCTCAGAGCTCCGCTAGGCAGGAGGGGCACCGACGTTTGATAAAATTCACACTGGGATTGATCTCGGCGTACGCATCCTTGTCCGCTTCTCCTCTACTCGCCTCTTTCTGGGAACCGATATTTATTGGAGGGTAGCAAAGGCGGCGAGGAAGGTGAAGTTTGACTCGAACTCATGTTCTACACGGATAATTTCTGACCAAAGTGCATCTAATCAAAACTATTGATTGATTTTTGGAAGCTTATAGACTTTTACGGTATCGATCACATACCAAAGAGGCTGGGTGATGCCACGTGCGATGGCCAGCCCTGTGCGTTTTAAATTCGAATTGAAAGCGTAAATTAACGGGAAGAAGCGTATTATGACGGTGAACCCGAGAAAGTCAATCCGTGCTTTATTATTAGGGAAAGACTAGCAAAAGTGCCCGTGCGTTGCAACGGGAGAAATAAATTATCACCCCTAGCGCCCCCATCTCTATTACCACTTCTTTTCTTCGTCATCATTGTCGGTAATGATGTCCACTACACGGTGAACATTCCACCTAAGCTTGGAACCAATAAAGAATTGCATCACCTGCATGGACAGAACAACAAACGGTCGCGTTTGAGATCCCGGCCACATGACTCAGATCTGCACAATCAAATACTTATGCATTATGTTTATGCTATCTTGGATTTACATCATAATAGTTTAGTATCAATCCGTGAAGGATACAAACAAAAACTAAATTCAATTTTATTTTAAAATGATCAACACTTTTTTGTAGGGTAACACGATCAACGCCAAAAACACCGGAGGTTGTGAGTTTATTCCAGTAATTGTCAACTATTTTTTGCCTCATCTCCTAAAAGGGGTGGTGGGTTTGATTTGTTGGGTCAGGTCGCACGGACATGTTAGGAGGGCATCGTTTTGTCTACTGGTCGAACGTTACGCGGGCGAACGTGGCAGAGGTCAAGTGGCCCAAGACAGACGATTGGTAGAATAGCCTAGCTCAGTATGAGGAAACACCATGGACATACGAAATGGGAGGACCAATAATATTATACCTCCATTTATATATTAAAAATAGTATATATGCCTCTGGGTTAGAACGGTAGAAACAATTGACATAAATTTAGTGAGGATTGTATGTGCAAACATCATGTTCAATGTGCTACAAATTTGGCGCAAATTCAGTAAAGATTATAAGAGCAAGGAAAACATAATGGAAGAAAAAAATGACATGAATTTAGTGAGGATTAAAAAATGCCACGCCATTTTTACTCATAAGATGGCATGGCAACCTACCACTGATTCCCTCGCACCTCCTGTTAATTAGTTTTTCTTTCTCTTTCTTTCCTTATATCATGATGCCCATATAATTACCGTCCATTTCCTTCCTCTCTCTTTCTCCTTCCTTCTTTATTTCTCATGCAATTATTTTTTTTCCTTTTTTGCTAGGCCTGCTAATTACTCCTGCGATTAATATGGCGCCCAGATAATTACCATCAATTTTCTTCCTTCTTTATTTCTTATTCAATACATATTACCTTTCTTGCCGGCTCTACAACCATCTTCCTTCTTTATTTCTCATGTAAAGAATGTCTATTTCCTTTCTTTATTTCTTTGCTTAATTTCCAAAGCAGCTTCTTGATGCCTGACAACCTAAAAAAGGTATATAAACTGGTAAAAATTAATGTAAAATAGTAAGGTGGGACTATTTGATAAGTAAAAAAATATGGAAAACAACTTCCAACCTGGTCCCTTGTCCATCCAGTGGGCCGTAGCACTCGCACATGTCCATCACGACCGTGCCCATTTATCTCGGCCCAAGTACGCCTGTCTTTATTCTTAACGTTACATACGCCCTAATTAGCAAGCGTAGGAGCCTAGCAAAAGGGCCCGTGGGAGACCAGGGATCAAATCCCAGCGGCGCCACCATTTTTTTCTATAATTTCATTCAATTCAAACGACGGTGAACCAGCCTACGACGGACGCAATTGAGCATGCATGCAGGCCCAGTACGAGAAAACAAAAAACCAGACGCAGCTAAACAGATATAACGAAAAATTAGTACCACCTCGAATATGTTTTAAATTCAAACTGAAAACGTAAAATCACGGGAAGAAGCATATTGTGACGGTGAACCCGACAAAGTCAATCCGTGCTTTATTATTATTAGGGAGAGACTAGCAAAAGGGCCCGTGCGTTGCAACGGGAGAAAGAAAACCATAATGTCCAATGATGATGACCCCATTTTGTTCACATCTCATCGCATGATTTTAAAAATTTGTTCACAAATGCATGAAACTGTTTCTTTTTTCTAAATTATTTCACAAATCGAAGCAATGTGCACATTTTCAAAATAATATTGTGGTTGTCAAAAAAATTGGTAATTCAAAGAATTATTCTGAAATTCAAGCAAAGTATTTTTAAAAAGCATACTATAATATTTCAATCCACCCCAGCAGTTAATTCTTCAAAATTCATGCCAGTATATAGTCACAAACGTTCAGAAGCATTACGTTAACTACATACCTTCAATCATTCATGAACATTTTTATGAATTTGGAAATATTTTTAAAAATCAAGAACATTTTACTATTTACAAACAATTTTAAAAATTGTGAACATTATTTTATATTGGAAAATTTCCCGTGCGTTGCAATGGGAGATCAAAACTCAAGTGAACTGTCCTCAATAGACGCGCAATTCACCGATTCTCCATTACCTCGTTTTCTCCAAAAAAAAGCATCACGCCCGCAAGAACTTCCAACCGGCCGAATCCCAGGTCAGTCATGGTGGCAAATAATCGAAGCACGGATCGATGGTGATGCTGCTCAGTCGGAAAAGCATGCCTTCTATCTTATCTTACACGCTAGTATTTACACTAATACGATTTCAAAAAAATTGAAAAAAATATTTACACTAATACAATAATACCGACGTAAGTCCCCTTTAAAACTCATGAATAGAAAAAAAAAAGGAAACCAGGTGTAAAGCATATACGACTGAAAAAACACGAAAAAAATTGCAAGCACAAACTAATAGCTCGACCAAACACTGAAACACAAACCACACCTGTCATTCAACCATGCATGATATGAGAAGAGCAGCCGGTGGTGGAGCCCGTGTGAGGCAGGCATGTTCTTTGCCAATCTTGATGCCGCATGCATGGAAAGTGTTGCCGCTCCCGACGCCGTCCTTTTACCCCGGGCACGAAGTGCAGCTCGAGCCACTCGAGCCATAGAACGCTGTCTTACCCACAATCTCCTCTTCTAAATACCAAGTAGAGCTTGCAATCATGTTTTTATGATGCAGCGTGTCCCCACACAATTTCCTCTTCCTTTAATGACCAGCCCACAATCATCTTCCTTTAATTACAATCAAGCTTGCCCACAAATCCCCGGCTTCCACGTTGGTGCAAGCTGCACACACACGTATTTAAACTGGTACTATTGAATCTATTGGAGCGAGGTGGTACTAAGACACAAAAACAAACTTGTTCGGTTGGTTGTAGCCCAATATATTGCAGGAGAGGTCGTAAAGTCGATCCTTCGTACAGACAAAACACGCGCTAATATTTTATCACCTCCTAGTGTAGGTGGGCCGGCGGCCATGCGAGAGAAAAAAGGCTACACGCTTTGGGCCTGTAGGCTTGTCTTACATGCAGGTTATATAGATAGATTAGTATCACCTCGAATATTGTTTTAAATTTAAACTGAAAGCGTAAAATCACGGGAAGAAGCGTATTGTGACGGTAAACGCACGGAGTCAATCCGTACTTTATTATTAAGGGAAAGATTAGGGAAAGATAACTCACAAGTTCTTTCCTTCGCTTCCAGCGGAAGGATGAGTGGAGACGGTTCCAAAACCTCATTCCCAAAAATGACGCTTTGATTTGCATTACAGCCTTAAAATTTGCCTCCTCTTCATCCGTCCAAGAAAGCGCTATCTTCTCGCCCATATGGTCGAATCCCCCACCCGTAGAATGCAGAACCGAGTTCACGTCTCGGCTGAAGTCGCCTTTCTGCAACATGAAACCTGACACATTCCTGTGATCTCAAAACGTTGCAGCTGCAGATATCTTCTCTGCCTTTGCCAATAAGGTCACAGTACATTGGCGCTATTTTGTTCTCATTTTCCAGAGGCTAGAGTTTTGTGCCCAACCATTTCAAGGATCCTGGATCGCCGTTATTTTCAGGCAGAATACCGGTCCCCTGGCGCAGATCGTGATAATTGGAGCCCGCTGGTACTTTATATTCCTCTGCTGAGTTGTAAAATGGCAACCATCAGAAGAGTTTAGCTGCGTCTTGCACTCACGCTTCCATTGCCCATTCAAATTGCTCTACAACCACTGAGGATCCATTCATATTTTCACCAGTTGTTGTTAGTTTATTACTACCTGAACCAGTATGTTGAATCAGAAGTTGAAGCTTTTTACTGCATTACTCCCTCCGTTCGGAATTACTCGTCCAAAAAATGAATGTATCTAGATGTATTTTAGTTGTAGATACATCCATTTTTGTGACAAGTAATTCCGAACGGAGGGAGCAGATACTAGCAGTGGTACTAGACTACTAGTGGTACTACTGCAGCACTTGCAGCCCATTTCCTGCGCCAGCAGTAAAAAAAAGAAAAAGTTAAGCGACATGAGTGAGAAATGTATCCAGTTAAGGAGTAAAGTTTTAAGCAAAGCTTTTCATGTGAGTCACACCAACCATCATCGAATGTTTCTTATGAACGGCATGCCATCGGCGTCGTGCACGGAAGGTGACATCTATATCATTAGAGGGTAGTTGTCCGCAATAACAATTGAGTACTGTCGAAGAGTGTTTCTCGCCTCCCATATAGAACCACAGAATGTGCGAACTAGCGGAACGTCTTGCCTAGCTCAGGCCGATGGGTTCGTGTTAAATAGATGGGGCGCACCTCCCGTGATAGCGCATACATGTGGTTGAGATTACAATCTTGTAGATCAAGAAAGGAGATAGATATAAGAGGTTACATGAGATAAACACAACACCCTAACAACCTAACTATCTCCTATGCCGCATATCTCTAGGCTGGATGCGCCCGTCATGTATACGTGACATGTTGACATGTTTAACACCCTCTCTTAATCACAATTTCATTAAGTTGAGATTATACTTGAAGTTCTCAAAGCTCTTGATAGGCAGTGCCTTTGTGAATCCATCTGCAATTTGATCTCTGGAATGCACAAAACGAATATCAAGTTGCTTTTGAGCAACTCTCTCTCTAACAAAGTGAAAATCTATCTCAATGCTCTTGATAGGTGGTACCAAGGTTATCACATCACAGACATGGAGCTTGTTTACTCATTATACCAAGCTCCTTTAGCATGGACTGTACCCATATAATTTCAGCTGTGGCATTTGCCAAAGCCTTATACACTGCCTCAGTACTAGACCTAAAAACCGTGGCTCGTTTTCAAGCACACCATGATATCAAGTTAGGTCCAAAAAAAATAGCAAAACCACCAGTTGAGCATCTATCCTCAAGACATCCTGCCCAATCAGAATTAGAGAAAGCATCGACAAGAGTAGAAGATGATTTGCTGAAGTTTAGACCCGTGCTTAATGTATTTTTGACATATCTAACTATCTGTTTGGCAGCAGTCAAATGGACAGTTGTAGGTGCATGAACGAACTGACATACTTTGTTAACAGCAAAAGAAATATCATGTCTGGTGAGAGTGAGACATTGAAGTGCTCCTACCAAACTCCAGTATTTGGTGTTGTCCTCTTGATTCAAGAGGCTTCCTTCTGTGAGAGATAATTTTTCTGAGCTGGATAGTGGAGTAGGTGTAGGTTTACAGCTGTGCAAGCCAGCCTTTCTTACCAAGTCAGTTGCATACTTTTCTTGAGAGAGATGAAGTCCATCTTTGTGTCTCTTTACTTCAATATCCCAAAAAAATAATGCAAGTCTCCAAGGTCCTTCAAGGCAAAATCTGCACTCAAATCTTTCAAGAGTCATGTGATGGCTTCATCAGATGAGCTCGTTACAATGATATCATCAACATATATTAGAAAAAATATGCATCTGTTGGACTTGTTGCAGATCAATAGAGAGGTGTCAGATTTTGAAGAAACAAAACCAAGTGTTTGCATTTCGTGACAGAGACGGGAGTACCATGCGCCTGTTTCAATCCATAAAGTGCCTTGTCCAATTTGCAGACATAAGAGGGAGCACTTTTATTTTCAAATCCAGGAGGTTGTTTCATATGTATCTCCTCTTCCAGAACACCATAAGAAACACGTTCTGTACATCAAGCTGTCTGAGACTCCATTCCCTCAAAACAACAATAGACAAAACAAGACGGATGGTGGCAGCTTTAACAACTGGACTAAAGGTGTCCTCATAGTCTATGCCATACCGTTGTTTAAAAGCCTTTGCAACAAGCCTAGCTTTGTAGTGATCAATGGTTCCATCAGATTTCCTTTTGATTCTGAATACCCACTTGAAATCAGTTAAATTTTTACCTTGTTGTGGAGGAACCAAGTGTCAAGTTTTATTTTTCTTAAGTGCCATGTATTCTTAATTCATGGCTTTCTTCCACTTTTCATCACCAAGTGCCTCCTCAAGTGTATGTGGTTCACCTGGTTCACCTGTAGAACAAACCATACCATATTTGGTTATGTGTTTACAATTAACAGGATGTATTACCCCATGTTGTAGTCTTGTACGGCGTGACGATGCAACAGCCGGATCAACATCAGCAGAGGATCCTGGAACAGGGCTCCTGAAGCGGAATCTGCTACAGGTGGATATTCTGTGGCAGCTTGTGCTGGCGCAGCATATCCAGTTGGCGCGGAAGATCTCGGCGAGGGGGTCTCATCATTGGCTGATGATGGCATATCCGCCTCGAGCCGTACGCCGATCGGGCGCGTGGTCGCGCCGGATCGTGCGCCCGTCGAGCGCGTGGGCGCGCTGGAGAACGCGCCGGATCGTGCGTCAGCCCTGGGCCCCTGCGCCAGTTGGGCGAACCGGGTCGCGCCGCTTGTAGTAGAGCAGCTGGTCGCGGAACCGCGCTCCGTCCAAGTGAGTGGCGCGTTGCCGCGTGTCGAGCGAAGATTGGCGCATGGAAGGACACGGGCCGCCACCGCTAGAGGAAGGCCGCGTGTCGCGCGCTGGGCTGGAGACAGCGACACGGTTAGCGGGCGCTGTTGCTGGCGCACCTGCCGCCAAGGTTCCCGAGGAGGATTGGCGTGCTGCTGCTGCAGAACAGATCCCGAGGAGGATTTGCCTCCCAGATTCGGGCACATAAAATATGAGTCTGTTGGCACGTTTTTCACCAGTTTCATCATTTTCTTTGTTGTTTTCTCCTGTAGCATCATCAGAACACTCACGGACATCCATTAGTAGTAGGATTAGTCAATGATTGATCATCACAATTTGGCCCCCTTGATTAATGCTGGTGAGATGAGAGGGTAGGAGAACACTTTCTTCTCAAAGGAGAGCACCGGCGTTTGGATGCAGATCAGTGAATGGGAATTTCGTTTCATCAAAAACGACGTCACGAGATATATAGACGCGACCAGTGGATACATGTAGGCACTTCACACCTTTGTGTTGAGGACTATACCCTAGGAAGACACATTGCTTAGAACGGAGCATGAGTTTGCGATTATTGTATGGACCAAGATTGGGCCAACAAGCAGACCCAAAAACACGAAGGGTTTTGTAGTCTGGTTTTGTGTGGAGGAGTCTTTCCACCGGAGTTTCATTGTCGATGACTCAACTAGGAAGCATATTGATGATATGAACAGTGGTGACAAAAGCCTCATCCCAAAACTTGAGAGGCATGGATGCCCCTGCCAAGAGGGCTAGCCCAACTTCGACTATGTGTCTATGCTTGCGTTCAGCAGAGCCATTCTGTTGATGAGCGTGAGGACACGAAACATGGTGTGATATGCCAAGTGTTTGGAAGAAGGAGTTTAATTTTTCATACTCCCCTCCCCAATCAGATCGCACTGCAATGATTTTACTAGAAAATTTGCGCTCAACCAGGGCTTGAAAGTTCTGAAAAACTTGAAAACATCGGATCTCTTTTTGAGAAGATAAATCCACACAAATTTGCTATAATCATCTATGAAGCTCACATAATAATCATGTCTACCAACGGATGTAGGGGCAGGACACCACACATCAGAGAAAATTAATTGAAGTGGTTTGGTAGAGACACTAGTAGATATTAAATAAGATAATTGATGACTTTTAGCACACGGACAAGAATCACAAATAGTTTTGATATTGCGCTCACCAACAAATGGGAGCTTATTTTTCCTAAGCAATCTTTCAACTAGAGAAAAAGAAGCATGTCTTAATTGATCGTGCCTCCATGTTGATGAGACTATGACAACATCATTGGCTTCTTTATTGAATCTCCTAAGCTCCGGAATCAACGGGTAAAGCCCTCAAACACATCTACCTCGATAGAGTACTTTCTTCGTTTCCTGGTCCTTGATAAAAAAGAAGTAGGAATGAAATTCGAGGAAGACATGATTATCAATGGAAATTCTATGAACGGAGAGAAGATTTTTAGCAGCCGTAGGAACATGCAAGATTCTCTTAAGATGAATTTTACGATGAGGGGTATGAAAAGTTGATTGACCAATGACAAATCTGCATACCCTCTCCACTTACCATGTGGATATGATCTTTGCCACGGTACTTCTCCATCATTGTGACTTTCTCATGTTCATTGGTGATGTGATTAATGGCACCGCTATCAACATACCAATCTATATCAACTCCATAGGAGCCATCAGCCACGGTAGCCACCTTGTCTCCGTCTTGAGAATAATCGTCATCTTTGTTAGACCAACTCTAGCAGACCCCGCAAAATTCGACCCGCAAAACGCGTTTGCGGTTTCACGAAGATCGCGTTTACGGGTCGAAAACATGCGCCGCCGATCAGATACCGCATCTAAACCTGCATAATTTGAAAAAACACTTTCGCGGGAGAAATTGCGCAAACATAGTTCATCACATCACATACAACACAGTTCATACATACTACAGGATCAACAAACTAAGCATAGATCATGCTACATGCTACGTTAACTAGTAGTAGAGGGGTCAGATCTGACGACGGCGAGGTCGCGACAAAATGGACAACACCGTGGAGGCCGAGCGACGCTCAATCTCCTCGCCGGAGCTGCATAGGCCGATGTACTTCGCCGCCTGCTCCGCGCGGATGCGGCGCCACTCCTCAGCCTTCTCGTTGGCGGCAACGTTGGCGGCGACCGCCTGCTGCCACTGGAGGGCTTCGAGCTCCTCGGCGTGGCGCCGGCGCTCCGCCTCCTCGCGCACGCTCCACTCGGCGATGGCGGCGTCGAAATCCGCGATGTAGTCTCGGGCCCGACGACTCCGCGGCGGCCGAGTGGAGCGGGCTCCTCGGGCTCCTCCTTCACCGGGACGAAGGAGAATGGCACCGGCGGCTCCGGCTCCTCCTCGTCGCCCGACCACTCCCTCTTCACGGGGAGGAATCCCGCGCCGGAGGACGAGGAGGATCCGGCATAGGAAGATCTCGCGGAGGAGAAGGACGCGTTACGGCGGTCGTACTCCTCCGTCTCGCGACGGTTGAAGCTCGGCGGCGGCGACATCCCGCGGTTGGTCCACCTCCGGGCGCCGCGCTTCCACGCGCCGTCCGACCGGACGCGCCGCTCGCGCTCCGGGTCGCGCTCACGGCCGGATCTACTGTCGGAGCCGCGTTCGGAGCTCCACATTCGCCCCCACATGGCGGCTGGAGGCAGGGCGGGTGATCGCCGGCGGCGAGAAATTGCGAGAGGGGAAAGGGAAATCGGGTGGCTCGTGACGGCGGAGGGATAGGGTTTGGACCCGGAAAAGGGTCGCGGAACCGCAGTTATACTGCTGGGGTCGTGCGGTTTGCAGGCTGCGGCAAAAAAAATTGCGGGTTGGGCGAGTATGCGGGCTCTGTTCTGGCCGGAAAATTGGGCCGAGCCCGCATACTCGCCCGAATTTTTGCGGACCGGGCGTTTTGCGGGGTCTGCTAGAGTTGCTCTAATGGTACCAACAGCTCCTCGCGGTGTGCCCTGGCTTACCACAAATCCGGCAGCGTGGCATCTCTGGTCGGGATTGGTTGGAGCCGCCACCACGGCGACCTTTGGATGCACCAGATCATCCGTTGGAGCCACCGCCGCCGTTGTTGCCGCCACCACCATGTCCTCCAGACTTCCCCTTGTTGCGGGAAGAGCCACGGGCGCGGGAGCTACCACCACGGCCATGCACCGCGGTGTTGGCAGTGGAGCGGAAACCGCCGCCCGAGATGTTGAACTGGGCCATGCGCTGGTCGGAGTTGCTCAGCATGGCATAGAGTTTTCGAGGGAGACCGGCGTGACGCGTGCGTCGAGGGCGGAGACGAGGGGCTGGTAGTCGACCTCCAGCCCGTGGATGATGTAGGAGATGAGCTCGTCGTCCTGGATGGCCTTCCCCGCAGCTGCAAGCTCGTCGGCGAGGCCACGGAGGGAGGCGAAGTAGGCGGCAACCGTATGGTTGCCCTTCTGCGCATTGATGAGCGTCGTCCGGATGTTGTTCACGCGACTCATGGACTGTGAGGAGAACATGACTGCCAACGTAGTCCCGAGCGCGTGCGCCGTGGTGAATGTGGTCACCGTGACGAGCACCTCCTTGGACAGGTTGCTGAGCAAATAGCCCAACACCTGCTGATCCTCCCGGACCCAGATTGGGTGGAGAGGGTTGGGCACAGAGCTTTCTTTGCCATCCATATCCTTGGTGACAAGAAGCCTGGCTGGCTCCGGCGTGGTGCCGTCGACATAGCCGAAGACATCGGCGCCACGCAGATGGGGAGAGACCTGCGTGCGCCACAACACGTAGTTCGTGCGTGTTAGCTTCTCGATGATCTGACCATTGAGGGTAGGCTGGGAGGAGCCAGAGGAGGAAGACATGGCTAGGCTCGGGGTAGATGGGATCTCAGTAGATGGGAAGAGAAGGGGTTCTGATCACCATGTGCGAACTAGCGAAACGTCTTGCCTAGCTCAGGCCGACGGGCTCGTGTTAAATAGATGGGGCGCACCTCCCATGATAACGCATACATGTGGTTGAGATTACAATCTTGTAGATCAAGAAAGGAGATAAAGATAAGAGTGAGATAAACACAATACCCTACCAACCTAACTATTTTCTATGCCGCATATCTCTAGGCTGGACGCGCCGGTCATGTATACGTGACATGTTGACATGTTTAACACGTACGGAGGTCTTTGCCACCTCCGTGCATTACGTACACATGGCAACGCAGACCTGGGTACATGCATAGTGTTGTACAATGTCAAGGTCCATAAAATATTGGTGTGCTCAAAGATGTGGTGGAGTAATAGTGTGCAGATCACAAGGAATAACTGGGTACATGGACAGAGTCCGATGGAGGCAGGGTGTAATATCGGTACACAGGTACTTTAAGGCTGGCGTATGTATCTGCTTGAAGAACACCACTCAGACAGGATTTGTTTTGTTGAACCGGACATATATGAACCTTTTTCTTCTTTGGGAAACTGAAATTAATAATCATCAGCTGGTCCTTGTGCTACACAAGAACCCATCTGCAAATCAAGTTGGTTTCAGCCAACGATGACAGAATGAGAGGAAAGCAGCGTTCCAGCCAAGCTGAAGGCGAGCTGGCTACGCCGTCGTCTCGCCGTACGTGTGCTTATCTGCCAGTAACAGAGACGTACTGCAAGTCTGCAACACCATGTACTCCCTCCGTTTTGAAATAGATGACTCAACTTTATTCTAACTTTAGTATAAAATTGGGTCATCTATTTTGAAACGGAGGGAGTACCTGTTTATAGCAAGCAGGGATTGATGTAGATAACCATACTCGGGTTTGGCTTGTACATATTGAATTAATGCTAACACTACTTGAACGAAATGCAGAATGCTAAAGCTACTGGAACGAAATAAATAAATACTCGTCTCCCCAGGTTTGTACAGAATGCTAAAGCTAACCTGCTAGAACGAAATAAATTAATAAATACATACCCAGTTGATATATAAGAATCCATGTAGTACTTAGGAGTACATCACACCCAGACATGCATGCATGCATTTTCAGTCCAGCGCACGTACACAAGCTGCTAGCTGTACTGAATCTGAATGAAATCTCTGGGCTTTGGCACACACATAAACAGGAAACAAACCACAACCAATACAATGATACATAAGTCGTCTCTCTCACTCTCTCCGGAGAGTGGAGACACACACAAAGAGATGACTAAGCATGCATGCATGCAGGTGCATGCATGATCAAGCACCACTTTATTCTTTCTTAAGCAAGGAAACACACATGCATCCACCATATCTTGGGAAGCAAACACCAGTTTATTGGCTTGAACCGTCATGGCAGTGAAAAGCAGCAAGGCGTCCACCGCCCTTGTCATAGGTCTTGCCACCATGCCCCAAGCCTACACGACATATCACCAACTATCATCTATTATGACACCTGCATGAAGCAAGATGCAAACAATGAAGAGCGCACGTACCTGAATAGTACGGTCACTTCACTGAAGCACAGAAACTCTGGGCAAGGGCTTCTTGTAATGTGACGAGTGGCGCCGCTCGAAGAGGCATGGATCGTGGCCAGCCTCCAGCCCGTCCCACTCCAGCTTCTCCCACCAGTCCTGCTCACAGTCCACGACGGGGCGACGGCTATCTCCGCCAACCGCTGGGAGGCGCCTGAGACTCCAACAGCCCCTGAGCCATACCCTCTCAAGCTTGGGAGCATGCATCTTGACCTCACATATATGCTCCAACTTATAGAGCTCATATAGCTGGATGTGCTTCAGCCTTGGGAACTCAAGTACATTTCCTTTGAGGCCAGGATGAACAGGGAACACCGTCTTCAGATCACTGCAGTTGACAATGTGGAGACTTTCTAATTTGTGCAAGTATGATCCTTGAATACCCCACAATAATGGAAGCACAAATGTGAGTCTTGGGCAAGAGTATAGGTGTATGCTCCGCAGTTTGGCAAAGCACCCAGTTTCCGTGCCACTGTAGGTCTTTCCTTTGCTCCAAATGCAGTGTGACATTGGTAGATCAGCTGCCCAAAAGGTCTCTATTTCTGTAAAGGGGTACCCACCATAGTTAGTCTTGAAGACTATGCGCATCTTGGGGCATCTCACCACATGACAATGTTTTAGATGTTTCCAGTCAAGATCAATCCCAGCTCTAGACATCATGTGTTCAGTGATAATAGTGGTGATGGAAGAATTGTCATGCACATGCAACGACTTGGCTTCATTCAGTGCAAAGATGATAGCCTTGATTGCTTGCACACTCTCCATGCTAGCGTTGCTAACTCCCTTACCAATCTCCACATGGCAGCCCGATGGCTGAAACTGCATTCCACTGTTGTAGTTGTGATCAATAATTATGTTGCCAATAGGGACATCAATGTAGGTGCTGCAAGTATTGGGGTTTAATGACTTCGGTTGAGGGGGACCCATTATTTTCCCACTATTACCAGGGCCCATCTTCTCCTTCATATAACTTTGTTCCTTAACATTTGTGGTACAAGGTACACAAAGATTTAGATGGAACCTATTGCTCTTCCAACAGAATTGGAGATTGCTTCGTAATACCAAGGACTGAAAAAATCTTATGTCCACTATACTAACATACACTTCATGTAGTTTTGTTTGAATAGGATAGACTGAGGAATCAATATGCAGCACTGTCAGTGTTGGCAGACCCACTTCTGGCCATAGAATGGAATGGAGTTGCATACATCTCAATAGAATAATTTGTTTGAGACATGGAACCTGCACCACCTCATTTTCGAGGTCAAGTGTCTTGACTTTTGTGTCTGAGAGGTCTAGTTCCTCAAGGTTTGGAAGTGATCCACGCAATGTGAAGTCAGACAATCTTGCACAGCCGGCCATGGAGATGCGGCTTAATTTGGCTTTCTTGTAATCATCCTCTGTTAGTCCTGCATCTAAGCTGAATGATTCAAGTGATGGAGGGAGTCCTTCAACATGCTCCAATCCAACACAACCATCTAGAACCAGAGTCTTGATACTACTTTCCCGTGACAGACTTGGCAAAACTTGTATTGTAGTATTCCAAGAAAGGTCGAGAAACTCCATCTTCACCATGTTAGTAAATTCATCCTTTTTGCCCGTCTCCCAAGGGCATGTAGGCTCAACTACTCGAAGCTTGCGAAGGTTTTGCAGTTGTCTCCATGAAAAACTATGGATCCAAATCCTTCCCTTCTTTATGTGTACCTCTCTAATGTTTCCAGCCATATTCTCTGTTATCTCTGGTGACAAGGCAAATTCCCAATCCGTGTGGCATATGTCTAGTACCCATATGCTCTGAAAACATTCAATTGCTAGTCTATCTTGCTTCTCATCTTCTTTCGCTCGCTCATCTTTGCAGCCATCTAATCCAAGGAACCTTAAGTTGCGGCAACAACTGAAAGGAGGTGAAGAAAAGTTGAAGGTGCAAAGGCATAACTTGAGCACACGGAGCTTGTCTGGTTTATGGAACATGTCATTAGGTAACAGTCTTAATGGAGGATCAGATTTGCTTGCGGCTATAGCAAGAAAAAAGGACGTTGACTCTGGATGCACAACAGAGTTGCCCCTGGAGAATATCCACCGTTTCGGGGAAGTTTGTAGTTCATGACCAAAAGAGGGCAGTGCATTAGATGAATAATCCTCTATACATATCCGCTGATGCAGATCAGCTGCAACCTCCCATGCTTCATCACCCTGACCTCCTTGTATAATCCCATCACAAACCCAATAGCTAGAAGCATGGGTGGCCCAGTTGTAGTCTATGATGTCACCTCCTTGAGAATTTAGTGCTAGCATATACAAGCAACACTCTTCGGCTACTTCAGCAAGCTTATCCGTGCACCCAACAATTTCTCTAGCCTCTTTTTTCAACAAATAATTCCACCCTAGAGGAATCAACTCACGATAAAGAAAAAGATGTGAATTACCCACCTTCTCACTGACTCCTTGGTTGAGCCGAAGCCTTCCTCGGAATGTCCACAATAATTTAGTACCAAACAGGTACCACTGACTCATGACAGGTTGGGGAATGCCAAAATCGCTGAAGTCAACTGTGTTGTCACTCCCATTATGGAATACCAATAAACAAAAGTGTTGTCCTAATGCATGATGGATCTCAGCCCCAACATCTTGTATCTCATCCCTGGAGCTTTCGTCTACCCCTTTGAAATCATCTTCTTCATCTTGTCTATAAAACATATCCATTACCCTTTGAGAAAGCTGTAGTTCATGTGCGATTGTCCTCTGCAGTGCTCGTCTGCTTTTCCACCTCGAGCAATCAACATGGACTATCTTGTTGAATTTCTTCAGCAGAGACGACGGAGGGTCTTTGGCTATGGCTCTAAGCACCGCTGAAGCACCCAACCCTTGCCATCCATCAAAATAGATGGCCTTGTGTGCAGTACTGATCGTATCCTCAAGATGAGGGATGATTGTTTGCACCGCATCTTCGATGGTGTCCGGATAAATATACTGCATAATTAATTGATGGCAATTAGTTGAGGTCGCTGACACAGCAGTTTTCATCTAGCAACATATATACACAAGGTGCACCTAATTTTCTTTTATCATTGTCATTGTAGGAGCAACACTAATTATATGGACTGCATGCATGGGCACTCATGTAGACTCACAGTCACAGTAAGCAGGCCATAGTTTGAGTGTCTGTATGTTAAACTGTTAATTGGACGGACCACCAATGCATGGTATCGTCGGCCACTGCAGGTCATCAGTAGTGTGTTATGGTGTGTTTGGGTTGGGGGTCAGGGCACAGAGGAGAGCAGTGGCAGTGATGAGCTAGCTGGGAGGGGAGGCAGAGAAATTAATTAAGCCGGTGGAGGGAAGGGCAAGTCACGACCACGACTTGTGCTCTCAGACGGACCCAGATAAGAGGGTACGTGTTGCAAGTAGAAGCCTGAAGAATTGCAGGATTAATTAATTTCAGCAAGAATTGCATCCTCTATTTGTGTGTGTGGTAACATTAAGCCACTGTTGCTTGATCCTGGAGCTAATGAACACGTAACTAATTAAGACAACAATCTCTGACATATATATCAAGAACCAACTAATTAAGACAACAATCTCTGACATATATTATGTAGAAGAAAGTAATAATACTAGACTTCACTGTGATAACCATCTCTGACATACCACCAGAAGACAAATTAATACCTCTCGAGGCATGATAACTAGTGTTTGTATGAAGGCCTTGCAGAGACAAGAAGCTCCAGAAATCTAACCCATCGATCGATCTGCACCTCCAGATGAATCAATTTGCAGCTGGCACGTGTGCTAGCTAGTTACCAGAAGATAGTAATTGTTAGTCGATGCATAATTCCCTAAAATATATATGTGATGAACCGTATTAGTAGTTTTGATAGTACCTTAATAAGTAGGCTGGCTGGCACAATCCCGTGTGCTCATCTATTGTTTATGTCAAGTGAAGGGTGAACAATGGATGAATGAATGGGGATACTGAAGATTAGATGGTATGCAGATCAGGAGTTGCTAGTGTTTGGTCTTTGGCTTTAGTTTTGGACAAAGCATGAGTAGCTGCTTCTTTGCTTCAGGCTGGAGTCACTTAAAGAATAAAGATTGAGTTGTCTGGTCTTCCTCCTTTTTCTTTTTCTTTTTCTTTTTCTTTGAATAAAGAAAGCATGGGCCTAGACTTTGGACTGGATTCCAAGCAGTATCGAAAGGTGTGTCGGAGGGAGGGACTCACAGATTTTCTTTCTCTTCTTCTCTTTTTAATGAAAAACATAAAGATAATACTACCACAAAGTCGTAGATGAAGTATATCAAATAATTTGCATACATTTGAAAATACATGTGATGCAGTGCAAAGATTCGAAGAATGTAAGCACCGTTGTTAGTACAATATAAAAAGGTGTAACTGGAATTCACCTGAAATGCCATCAATTGGTTCGAATAAGTAAAACTGCACAGCAGATTACGCTACTGAATTGCGACAAAAACCGGGATAAAATGTTGATATAATGCACCAGTACTATGGATAGTTGTCATGGCAATAGTTCTCCCCTGTCAGTCAATTGATTGATTGACAAAAGAGAACTAAGCTACTTTCGCCAATAATAACATGAACTGGTTGCAAGTGAAAACTAGTATGAAAAAAGACAAGACGTGCAGATATTTATCTAATTACATGAAGAAGATCGTCCTCAGCATGCGAACCAACCTATGGTTGAGATGGTTAGGTGGACAGTGGTATCCCCAACCCACCAGGATTCAAATCCTGGTGCTCACATTATTCCTGGATTTATTTCAGGATTTCCGGCGATGCGCTTTCAGTGGGAGGAGACGTTCCCGTCGACGACGAGGCGTCTATGGTGGCTTCATAAATCTCAAGATGATATGCCAACTCAGTCTCTCGAAGGTGCTCATAGGGGTAGGGTGTGCGTGTGTGCGTTTATAGGGGTGAGTGTATGCGCGTCGGGCCCCCGTCTCGAGCGCAGCACCCGCGTCACCCCCATCTCGGGCGACTCGGGTGGCGCCCTAAACCCTAGCCGCCGGGCCGCCATCCATCTTTCCCTCCCTCCGTTGCCGCCGGAGGACGCCACGGAACTAAGGCCGGTTTCTGACAGTGGTGGCGGGGGATCTCCTCCCTGTCTAGTGATGGAGGGCGTGGGGCGGGACCTCCTACCCGTGAGCTGGCGCAACCGCGATCTAGATATTGGCGGCGTGACGGCTTGCTCTGGGCGGAGGCCTTGGGCAGCGACGTGGTCGTCGGGTGGCAGTTCGATGGCGGCGGCGCAGTGGACATCGTGGAGGACCTGGCTAGAAGATCGGACAGGGCGCATGCGGAGGTGCACTCCGACCATGGCCTCACCAGGGTGGCCACCTCGCTACGCAGCCGCTGATGCCTGGGCAGCGACCCCGGACAGTGGGGGCGGTGAGGCCCAGACCGTCCTCGACTGCATAGCGTGGACGTACCCATGTCCAAGGCGGAGCTGCTCCGGCGGTCCGGCGGATTCGACCCCAGATCCCGTTCCGTACAATGATGGTGAAGAACGTGCTTGGGATTCATCCTACGGCTCTGTCGACATGGCGCAGTGGGGTGGCAACGCTCCCTCCATGTTCCAGTGGTGGCGCCTTTCGGTACTGGCCGGAGTGTCAGGATATACCGTAGTGGCAGTGCGGCTGTGGATGATCGCCGAATCTGGGCGGCTAGCTCCGGGGCTTTGAAGGTGATCTTGCAGATGCACAAGTTGTCGGTTTGATGTTCTTGGGACGGATCCGGGTGGAAACCTGGTCTTCGGCCGGTGACCGGAGCCAGTGATGGTGACGCTATTGGCGTCGTTTCCCTCATGGAGGCATCATCGAGGTGATGCTCCCAACTCCTCCCGCTACTTCCAGGGGAAATCTTTGATCACTTGATTGGATGATGGGGGCGCTCTTGTATCGTTCCTCCTTGGAGGCGTCATTCCTGGAGATGTGCACTGGCTTGAGGGACCAGTGGACGGTTTTAGTGGTGGAGCAGCGTTTAATGTCATGCATCGACGATGCTGAGTTTCGGCGGCGTGGCGCGTCTCGGCGACAGATGTATGATGATGGACGCGTGTAGAGAGGTGACGTTGTCTAGCGCCGTGGTGGCGTCGACGGCTGGCCTGGCAAGGTTGATGCGTCAGTACCTGCTTTGAAGATGGATCGGTGCAAGACGGCGGCGGCGGCCTATGAGAGTGCGTCAGGTCGATGTGTGCCATAGATCCGGCAATGAGGCTTGGTTGGGGTCTCCAGCTTTAGATGTCAGGCTTTGGTGCGAGGTCTATTTGGTATTCGGCTCAAACAATCTGACACTCTTTTATCAAGTGGATAGGAGTAGCAACAGATGTTGTCAAGATGATGGCTTCAGACTTACAGATATATTACTTTGTAAGATTTTTGTGAATAATCAATAAAGTAGATGCATGCATGGTCAAGATGCAGATGCGAGGAGTCATCCTCCTTTTCTTGAAAAAAAATATGAACGCCAGCCCGATGCCCATGTTGCCGGACGTAGGCTCGATTAGAGTCGTCTGTTTCAGAAGTTACAAAAGTCTGAATTTCTATTTAAAAACCGACAAACTGAAGGAACATGCCTCAGATACTCAGAAGGCAGACATGTCTTCTGTGTTGATGATGAATAACAAAGTAGTATATGTATGTGTGACATGGATGGGGATATTAGAGACTGTAAACTGCAGAAAAAGAAGTTTATGTGAGGAGGAGCAATGAAGGAATGGATGGGGATATTGGAGACTGCAGTGCAGGGCTTGTGTACGTTTGTCTTTGCTTTT
The DNA here is from genome assembly GCF_018294505.1 of Triticum aestivum. NCBI lineage: Eukaryota > Viridiplantae > Streptophyta > Magnoliopsida > Poales > Poaceae > Triticum > Triticum aestivum. The sequence goes on from NC_057801.1 coordinate 748,123,632, forward strand.
CCCAAAGTTTGCGTCCAACCATAGCTGTTCTACCTGAGGGACACTTTGCTCGAGGCTTGAGGACCTAGACCTTTGAACTTCCATCCTTTTCCTTCTTTTTTATATAAAGCTTGGGCAGAGGGCCTAGACCTTTGATCAGTTTCCATTATTTCCTGGTGCAAAATCAGGAAAACGTCGTGTCACTTCGTGCAAAATCTTCTACTCTGCGTATTACCAGCCACTCTTTTTTGTGCGTAAAAATCATAGTAAAATCTGAATTGGAAACAAGTTGGCAAACTCGAAAACGGACGCGGCTAGCTAGCGCCGCTGCGCCTGTTAGTTGTTTTGAGCGCACCCTCGCACCCTCCACGCGCGCGCACAACTCGAACAGTGCTCCGCGTGATGCATGCTTAGCTAGCAATCACAACCAGCGTGATGCATTCCTAACTAGCAATCACAACCAGCACCCTCTGTTGGCGCCGCCTCCTCACAACGCCGCATCGTCTTTCTCCCTCTCGTTGCATCTCATAACTCTCCTGAGGTTTCTCTCTTCTCTTCCCTTACAAACACACACATGGTGATGAACTCTATACACACGCGTATACACCAAGGAAGAACACACATGCTTTGCCGAAACTCTCCCTTGGCACCCACAAGCACTACATTGCTTTCTCAGCCCGCACGGCCTCATTTCCATTCCACTCGAAGTAGTATATATACACAAGGTTTAGGCATTCCTGCCATGCACTTCACGCCACCACTAGAGCCACTACTTCACTAGTTTCTCCATGATCCACATGACTCTGCATGCAGCTAACTAACTTGACTCAGCTCGGCTACTACCTCCACCAAGCGAACTCTATACAGCTAACTAACCACACTGCATGCATGCTGATTAACAATCTATGCATGTCAAGATTACTACTAACATTTTCCCTCCTAATCTTGACTTGCCTTCGCCGGAATTGTCGCAGCTCCCGTCATCGTCATCGCCATGACCGTGGACTGGACCTGGCGCGCTGACGCTGATCGCCACCATGCTTCCTCAATGACACACGCCGAGCTCCTTCTCCGCCGGCAACATACGCCTAGCATCCCTCTGCGTCCCGCACGTCGCGTGCGCACCCGAAGCGCCCGACGAGCCCAACCGCACCAGTGCATCCCGCACATCCCGTGCGCACACAACGCGCCCGACGAGCCCGACCACACCACACGTCGTGGACTCACCGCACACCGCCTCCGCGTCCGCCATGGCAGCCGCAACTTCTCTTCCTGGCGTACTGACGCCGCCGGCCGCAACTACGGCCGATTTCCTCAAGCACAAACCTGAGTCACACTTGTTACAACGCATACGAGGGGTTCTTATACCCTGGGGCGCGCCATGGCACGTAATCTACACCCCAGTCCACGCCGAGCGCCTGGTCCAGCCCGCTCTGCCCACTCTCGCAACATGCACGCACACGTCCGGGTCGTGCGAGCCGCCTAGGACCAACTCCATGCTCCCCCGATCTCGCCAACAGAACGCACATACGCTGCACTCGTGCACGGATATGCCCGTGCACACCACACGCACGCACACACACGACCCGCCGTGGACCCGACGCGCCCAGCGCGCCCGGCGCGCGCCCATACACGCACCCGACGCGACAAGCTCGTCGCCATGGTTGCTGCCGTCCGACGCCACCGTGTGCTTTCAGCACGAGCCGCCGTAGATGCCGTGCAACACGGCCACCTCGCCGGCCGCTGTCGCGTCTCCGTTCCTCGCGCCATCGCGCTCTCCGTGCGCCGCAGCCTCCATGTCCGCTGCGCGCTCCGCGGACGCCTCCGCGCGCCACGGCCGCCCCTCGAACTTGGCTCTGATACCAATTGTTGGCGCCGCCTCCTCGCAGCGCCGCGTCGTCTTCCTCCCTCTCGTTGCATCTCACAACTCTCCTGAGGTTTCTCTCTTCTCTTTCCTCGCAAACACACACATGATGATGAACTCTACACACGCGTATATACACCAAGGAAGAACACACAGGCTTTGCCAAAACTCTCCCTTGGCACCCAAAAGCACTACATTGCTTTCTTAGCCGCACGGCCTCATTTCCATTCCACTCAAAGTAGTATATATACACAAGGTTTAGGCACTTCTGCCAGGGGCGGAGCTACAGGGTGTCCAGGGTGGGTCGCGGCCCACCCTGGAATTTTGGGTCGGGCCGTATGTCATAGGATATTCGGTCATGGGCTGGAGAAAAGAAAGGCCCAGCGACAGCCTACTCAATTGTATGACAGGAGGGGCGTCATCGGGTCGATTCCCTGCTCCACTTCTACGCGTTCCGATCCGCCACCAGTCGTTTGCCTCGGCGAGTCGCCGTCTCCCGTAGCCAACGCCAGGAGCCACCGCGGCCTGCCCCACCCAACGAGCTCATCGTCTCTCTGACACTTTTCATGGACGATTCAGTGTAGTGCCGCAGTGAATCGAGCTCCCGCACCGGTCTTCCTCGGCTCCGGCAGAGCACAGCCCGGCGAGCAGTGTGCCTTCGTCTTCCCCGGTTCCCTTGCTGTATTTGTGACCGAGGCCTGCTCCTGTACCTCCCATCCTTCATTCGGACAACGGATTCAGAGCGGCAAGCAGGACCCTTCTTCCTCATGTCAACGCTGACCGGACCGCCGTTGTCCTTTTACTCCTTGCTCTCTGTTCTCGCAAACTGGTTGCTTGCACCGCGTTTCGTTGGCATGGCCACCGCCGGCCATGGCCGTGCCCATGTCTACGCCACCACCGACCATTTGGACTTGCAAGCAGGTCTGGTTGAATCCTTGTATATGGCTGTATGAGGATGCTCAAAACAACAATGTTTTTTTCTTCTTTCGCTTGTCCATTGGATATATTGGACACCGAAGCTACAATTGGAAATTTCTGAATATAATGTAGTTCCATATTCAGAAAGATGCAAATTGTCTACATGATACAAATTTAAATTACAGGTATATTGACCTTAAAAAAAATTACAGGTATATAATTTAGGTTCATATTCAGAAACAAGCAAATTGTCTACATGACACAAATTTGAATTTACTGGTTATGAACTTATGATTAAAATGTAAGCAAATTATTATTGCAGAGTTATTGAAGAGTGAAGAGGACCGGAGGCATTGCTTCTCTTTTTCGGAGACATGCTTCTTTAAATTTCTCAAGGTATGTATTATGTAGACTTCTTTTATGCAAAACTGACACTTAATTGAGAATTTTAGTATGTCTCTAAGAACATATTAATCTATTTTTATGTGCTACTGGTTAATTAATTACATCGTTCACATGCTATATTTGTTGTCAAAAGAATATAGAGGTGGACCACCCTGTTTTCAAATCCTAGCTCCGCCACTGACTCCTGCCATGCACTTCAGGCCACCACTAGAGCCACTACTCCACTAGTTTCTCCATGATCCACATGACTCTGCATGCAGCTAACTAACTTGACTCAGCTCGGCTACTACCTCTACCAAGCGAACTCTATGCAGCTAACTAACCACACTGCATGCATGCTGACTAACAATCTATGCATGTCAAGATTACTACTAGCACCCACACCACCACGTATCCATCCATCGGCAAACAGCTACTTGTGCATGGCAAAGTTGTTGGTGCGTTGATGTCTAGCACTTGCATGTGCTAGCGTGGCTGCTTCTTGAAGGTGTGTGATTGCTTTTGATGCCCTACCTTGCTGTGTCGCCGCCCGTCGCCAAAACATCGCCGACCTAATCGTCGCACACAGTGTCGAAGCGCTACCTCCATCGCCAATACCTCACCGACCTAACCGTCCGCATACAGTGTCGGGGACTACCTTGCCGGTCGATCCGCCCGCATGCCCCCTAGCATCCCACTCATTGGCACCATTGGCCTAGAGCCGGGACGACCAGTCTGACGGCCCCGGCGCCGGACTACGTCCCTCGTGTCCGTTTCTTTTTGGCGTGGACTGGATCACGTCCCTGGCGACCTCCTCTGTAACGAACACTACTTAAGCCTTGCATCCATCCCATGTGTCCCTTCTCCCAGCATCGAGCACACTTTTTTTTTTGGCGGGGGTCGAGCACACTGGTTTAAAGTAACTATCATGTGTGCTATAAGCAACTTGGGCTATGCAAAAAATGTAAGAAGCTTGTTTAATGCAAAATACAAACAAACTTTGTTGACACACACACTTACAAATTGTGTTTGTTTTACAACAAAAATATAAAGAAAATGATTATGTCCTACCACTTTAAAAGAAGCAACTTCCTTCCAGTTTCGTTGGGTGCATGTGATACCAATGATGTAATTTAGTGGGCGACTCTGTGGAGTTTTCTGAACAACTCTAATGTTTTCCTCGGGCGACTAGGTAGTAGTATAGCAGAAAACACACGCACTGTAAAGGCGGCCAAGCCCCCTTCCCTAATTTTGCTGCTGCCTGTGATCCCGATGATGTGATTTAGCAGCCTACTCTGTGGAGTATTCCGAACAACTCCAATGTTTTTTTTTGGGCAACTAGCTCATATCTCCAGCTATGACACCTGAAAAAGAGATAAAGAACATGCACGTGTTCATTTTTGGAGTGGTTTCAGAGAAAAAATTAATCCACTAAATCATTCGCCCGCAGATTTAGTTGCACTCCCTTCCGCTTCTACGATCGTTCGCCAAGTATTTACGATCACACCAAGGGATCCCACCCGAGGAGAATAAATTATTGATGCATCTCTATGACACAAACCTAATCGAAAGGTATCTAAAACCTTTAGATATTGACCAAAATATGGTATTGGAAATGTTTCTGCTCATGTTTTAGGCAACTGCATACATGGTTGTAGGCAACTGTATGGTTGATTGTGGGCAACTATGACACCTGAAAAAGAGAGAACATACACATGTTTGTTTCTGGAGGGGTTGAAAAAAACTTAATCCCCTAAAAACGCTTTCTGGTTTTAGTTATATCCCCATGTCTAGCTCCACCCCTCCCCTCTCTACGATCAATTGCCAAGTATTTACGATCGCACCAAGGATCCCAACCCGATGAAATAAATTCTTGGCACATCTCTATGGCACAAACCTAACTGAAATATATCCAAAACCTTTATATATTTGCATAAAGTTGGTCATGGTAATGTTTCTGCTCATGAGGATCAAGCAACATGATACATGGTTTTAGGAAACTGTATGGCTGATTGTTGGCAATTATGACACCTGAAAAAAGGGATAAAGAACATACACACGTTCATTTTTGGAGGGGTTCAAAAAAACTTAGTCCCCCAAAAAAACTTTGTGGTCTTAGTTATGCCCCCACGTCTAGCTCCACCCCCTCCCCCCACTACGATCATTCTCCAAGTATTTATGATCGCACCAACACTACTAGGGAAAAGCCTAGCAGCAACACGGGTTCTAGGTATATCAGTAGCGCGGGGTCCGGCGCTACTAATAAGGCGCTACAGCTAACCCGTAGCAGCAGTGTGTGCACCCCCACGCTACTGCTATACGAGTGTAGCAGCAGCGTGCTGCGTGGATGCTCGCTTCTGCTAATAGCTCTAGCGCGCTTTACCTGTACGCGCTACTGCTACTGTCACGCTACTGCTAACTTTCCTCCACTCGCTACTGCTAATTTCAGTAGTTTTTGATTTTTTTTCTGCATATTTGTTTTGTATTTGAACATGCTTTATACAAGAATCTTTAGCACATACAAATGTCATCATGATACACATACAAATGGCTGCGAGACCACAAATGTAATCATAGCATATACATACAAATAGTCTCATCATAATTATCATCCAACACAAAGTGGTATCTCGGCATCATCTCGAAAATATCGATACATGCAAGTCTCGAATACTTGCAACTACAACGCCATCCATCTAAACAATGGTATACACGAGAAGAGCTATCACTATGAGTGAGAGCGGAACTATGCAGTACATGAGGCGGCGGTTACGAGTCCTCTCTCGCGCTAGCGTGAACCTCAAGTAACTAGCTTCTCCTTCTTGTCTGCTTCTGAAGCCTTTATGGCTGGTGCACGAGACCCCATTCACTTGCGCCTGACACTCCTGCTACTCGTTGTACAACCCCGGAACCTTCCCTTTGTACACGACATAGCACTGCCATCTTGCCATCAAGAAACTAGGTACCTGTTAGAGATGCATCTTCATAAAGAGGATGTACAATCATATGCAACAAAATATACTAGAGCAACACAAAAAAGAAAGGGTTAGCAACTAGATGCAACATACAGTACGCAAACTAATTAACTAGAGGTACGTAGGTCATCGTAAGCAACTAACAAAGTAGCGTTACGCAAGTTCGGTAGGGACCATGGACATCACAAAGTTTCATCGCTACAGAAAGTATACAAGTTCAACCGACACATATCATCATCATCGGCATCGTAAATCACTAGAAGTTCCATCCTTCCTTATCATCGAGGATGGACCCTAGCTTCTTGAACAGCGTGAGGTCTAGATGTTGCATGCCTATGCGAGTTCGGACGTCAGCTTGCGATATAGGGCCGTGGTGGAACATCCCCTTCTCATCGACGACTTCTTTCATGATGATCGTCTCAATGTCCCTTTGGATGCGAAAGAAGTCATCTCTAAGTTTACAATCCGCTTCTCCATAAGATTCTAGCCACTTGTGGATATGATCATCATTTCTGCTTGTCATGCGAAGCTTTTGGTGATCCGTGCTGAACTCAATCATGAGATGGACGATGTAGAATCCATCCTTCTTGCTTGGTTTTGGGACATAGATGCAGGAGAAGTTAGTTTTATGCGCGAAACCCATCTTCTTGTTCCTTTGTTTCCTGATCTGCATGTGGCCACCTCTAATACTGAAGCCTTGGAGAGCATCATCTAGAATATTCATTATGTGAGTGTAGTCCTTTTTCTTGTAGCCTCTGGAAGGGTCAAAATACACGGCGTGGGAGACTCGCGGGTAAGAACGATAAGGACGGCGTGCCCGTTGCTGCGGAGAAAAGACACCTCAAATTATTCTCCATATGAGCGAGAAGGAATGATTGAAATGTACGAAAGGGTTGTCCGGAACTGACTTACTTTGGATGATAAGGCAAGAGGACAATTTCCTGGTCCTTATTCTGTACCATGAAGTTTTGGAGGTAGTCCATAGCAGTTTCACGCTCAAAGTCGCCGAGACTCAAGAAAGACTCGTGCATGTACTACGGATCCGCCACACAGATTTGCGAGACTTCTTCACTCTTCATGACGGAGCTCATATGTAGCGCAAAAAGGCGGGCGATTGTAAAATCGAGCCGCCTTGTCAGAAACATCTCAAAGATATGGTCAAACCACAGGAAGAACACCTCCTCAGGCCGTGTGTCGACGTACACTACAAAAAAATACACTTCCGTGATGATACGTGTTTGTCACAGTAGTGAAGGAAATATTCCCTAGAGGCAATAATAAAGTTATTATTTATTTCCTTATATCATGATAAATGTTTATTATTCATGCTAGAATTGTATTAACCGGAAACATAATACATGTGTGAATACATAGACAAACAGAGTGTCACTAGTATGCCTCTACTTGACTAGCTCGTTAATCAAAGATGGTTATGTTTCCTGACCATGAACAATGAGTTGTTATTTGATTAACGAGGTCACATCATTAGTTGAATGATCTGATTGACATGACCCATTCCATTAGCTTAGCACCCGATCGTTTAGTATGTTGCTATTGCTTTCTTCATGACTTATACATGTTCCTATGACTATGAGATTATGCAACTCCCGTTTACCGGAGGAACACTTTGGGTACTACCAAACGTCACAACGTAACTGGGTGATTATAAAGGAGTACTACAGGTGTCTCCAATGGTCGATGTTGGGTTGGCGTATTTCGAGATTAGGATTTGTCACTCCGATTGTCGGAGAGGTATCTCTGGGCCCTCTCGGTAATACACATCACATAAGCCTTGCAAGCATTACAACTAATATGTTAGTTGTGAGATGATGTATTACGGAACGAGTAAAGAGACTTGCCGGTAACGAGATTGAACTAGGTATTGGATACCGACGATCGAATCTCGGGCAAGTAACATACCGATGACAAAGGGAACAACGTATGTTGTTATGCGGTCTGACCGATAAAGATCTTCGTAGAATATGTAGGAGCCAATATGGGCATCCAGGTCCCGCTATTGGTTATTGACCGGAGACGTGTCTCGGTCATGTCTACATTGTTCTCGAACCCGTAGGGTCCGCACGCTTAAGGTTACGATGACAGTTATATTATGAGTTTACATGTTTTGATGTACCGAAGGAGTTCGGAGTCCCGGATGAGATCGGGGACATGACGAGGAGTCTCGAAATGGTCGAGACGTAAAGATTCATATATTGGATGATATGGTTAGGCCAAGGGGTCAAGCCCATGAGGCTTTAGGTCGGTGCAAAAAGGAGTTTTGCGGAGGCCAGGGGGCCAAACGCCGGAGACCCTGGCGTCTGGCCCTGGGCCAGACGCCGAGGCCCATGGCGTCTGGGCCAGACGCCAAGGATTGTGGCGTTTGGTCCTGGAGTCCGAGTGGGACTCTTGCCTTTCGGGCAAAACCGACTTTGAGGAGGCTTTTGCTCCAAGTTTCGACCCCGGGGCTCAACATATAAATAGAGGGGCAGGGCTAGCACCAAAGGACACATAAGTTGATCCACGTGATCAATTCCTTAGCCGTGTGCGGCGCCCCAGCCACTATATTCCTCGATTATACTGTAGCGGAGTTTAGGCGAAGCCCTGCTGCTGTAGTTCATCAAGATCGTCACCACGCCCTCGTGCTGACGGAACTCTTCCCCGACACTTTGCTGGATCGGAGTCCGGGGATCGTCATCGAGCTGAACGTGTGCTCGAACTCGGAGGTGCCGTAGTTTCGGTGCTTGATCGGTTGGATCGTGAAGACGTACGACTACTTCCTCTACGTCGTGTCATCGCTTCCGCAGTCGGTCTGCGTTGGGTACGTAGACAACACTCTCCCCTCGTTGCTATGCATCACATGATCTTGCGTGTGCGTAGGAAATTTTTTGAAATTACTACGAAACCCAACAGTGGCATCCGAGCCTAGGTTATTTATGTTGATGTTATATGCACGAGTAGAACACAAGTGAGTTGTGGACGATACAAGTCATACTGCCTACCAGCATGTCATACTTTGGTTCGGCGGTATTGTTGGACGAGACGACCCGGACCAACCTTACGCGTACGCTTACGCGAGACCGGTTCCCTCGACGTGCTTTGCACAGAGATGGCTTGCGGGCGACTGTCTCTCCAACTTTAGTTGAACCAAGTATGGCTACGCCCGGTCCTTGCGAAGGTTAAAACGGAGTCTATTTGACAAACTATCGTTGTGGTTTTGATGCGTAGGTGAGATTGGTTCTTACTTAAGCCCGTAGCAGCCACGTAAAACATGCAACAACAAAGTAGAGGACGTCTAACTTGTTTTTGCAGGGCATGTTGTGATGTGATATGGTCAAAGCATGATGCTGAATTTTATTGTATGAGATGATCATGTTTTGTAACCGAGTTATCGGCAACTGGCAGGAGCCATATGGTTGTCGCTTTATTGTATGCAATGCAATCGCGATGTAATGCTTTACTTTATTACTAAACGGTAGTGATAGTCGTGGAAGCATAAGATTGGCGAGACGACAACGATGCTACGATGGAGATCAAGGTGTCGCGCCGGTGACGATGGTGATCATGACGGTGCTTCGGAGATGGAGATCACAAAGCACAAGATGATGATGACCATATCATATCACTTATATTGATTGCATGTGATGTTTATCTTTTTATGCATCTTATCTTGCTTTGATTGACGGTAGCATTATAAGATGATCTCTCACTAAATTATCAAGAAGTGTTCTCCCTGAGTATGCACCGTTGCCAAAGTTCGTCGTGCCCAGACACCACGTGATGATCGGGTGTGATAAGCTCTACGTCCATCTACAACGGGTGCAAGCCAGTTTTGCACACGCAGAATACTCAGGTTAAACTTGACGAGCCTAGCATATGCAGATATGGCCTCGGAACACGGAGACCGAAAGGTCGAGCGTGAATCATATAGTAGATATGATCAACATAATGATGTTCACCGATGAAACTACTCCATCTCACGTGATGATCGGACATGGTTTAGTTGATTTGGATCACGTGATCACTTAGAGGATTAGAGGGATGTCTATCTAAGTGGGAGTTCTTAAGTAATATGATTAAATTGAACTTAAATTTATCATGAACTTAGTCCTGGTAGTATTTTGCAAATCATGTTGTAGATCAATAGCTCGCGTTGTTGCTTCCCTGTGTTTATTTTGATATGTTCCTAGAGAAAATTGTGTTGAAAAATGTTAGTAGCAATGTTGCGGATTTGATCCGTGATCTGAGGTTAAATCCTCATTGCTGCACAGAAGAATTATGTCCTTAATGCACCGCTAGGTGACGGACCTATTGCAGGAGCAAATGCAGACGTTATGAACGTTTGGCTAGCTCAATATGATGACTACTTAATAGTTTAAGTGCACCATGCTTAACGGCTTAGAATCGGGACTTCAAAGACGTTTTGAATGTCATGGACCATATGAGATGTTCCAGGAGTTGAAGCTAATATTTCAAGCAAATACCCGAGTTGAGAGATATGAAGTCTCCAACAAGTTCTATAGCTAAAAGATGGAGGAGAATCGCTCAACTAGTGAGCATGTGCTCAGATTGTCTGAGTACTACAATCGCTTGAATCAAGTGGGAGTTAATCTTCCAGATAAGATAGTGATTGACAGAATTCTCTAGTCACCATCACCAAGTTAGTAGAACTTCGTGATGAACTATGACATGCAAGGGATAACGGAAACGATTCCCAAGCTCTTCGTAATGCGGAAATTGACGAAGGTAGAAATCGAGAAAAACATCAAGTGTTGATGGTAGACAAGACCACTAGTTTCAAGAAAAGGGGCAGAAGGAAGAAGGGGAACTTCAAGAAGAACAGCAAGCAAGTTGCTGCTCAAGTGAAGAAGCCCAAGTCTGATCCTAAGCCTGAGACTAAGTGTTTCTACTGCAAAGGGACTGGTCACTGGAAGCGGATCTACCCCAAGTGATTGGCGGATAAGAAGGATGGCAAAGTGAACATAAGTATATTTGATATACATGTTATTGATGTGTACTTTACTAGTGTTTATCGCAAACCCTCAGTATTTGATACTAGTTCAGTTGCTAAGATTAGTAACTCGAAACGGGAGTTGCAGAATAAACAGAGACTAGTTAAGGGTGAAGTGACGATGTGTGTTGGAAGTGGTTCCAAGATTTATATGATCATCGTCACACACTCCCTATACTTTCGGGATTAGTGTTGAACCTAAATAAGTGTTATTTGGTGTTTGCGTTGAGCATGAATATGATTTGATCATGTTTATTGTAATACGATTATTCATTTAAGTAAGAGAATAAATTGTTGTTCTGTTTACATGAATAGAACCTTATATGGTTACACACCCAATGAAAATAGTTTGTTGGATCTCGATCGTAGTGATACACATAATCATAATATTGAAACCAAAAGATGCAAAGTTAATAATGATAAGTGCAACTTGTTTGTAGCACTGCCGTTTAGGTCATATTGGTGTAAAGCGCATGAAGAAACTCCATACTGATGGAATTTTGGAATCACTTGATTATGAATCACTTGATGCTTGCGAACTGTGCCTTTTGGGCAAGATGACTAAAACTCCGTTCTCCGGAACAATGGAACGAGCTACTGACTTATTGGAAATAATACATACCGATGTATGCGATCCAATGAGTGCTGATGCTCGTGGCAAGCATCGTTGTTTTCTGACCTTCACAAGATGATTTGAGCAGATATGGGTATATCTACTTGATGAAACATAAGTCTGAAATAGTTGAAAGGTTCAAAGAATTTCAGAGTGAAGTGGAAAAATCATCGTAACAAGAAAATAAAGTTTCTGCGATCTGATCGCGGAGACAAATATTTGAGTTACGAGTTTGGTCTTCAATTAAAACAATGTGGAATAGTTTCACAGCTCATGCCACCTGGAACACCACATCGTTATGGTGTGTCCGAACGTCGTAACCGCACTTTATTTGATATGGTGCGATCTATGATATCTCTTTACCACTATCGTTTTGGGGTTATGCATTAGAGACAGCTGCATTCACGTTTTAAAATAGGGCACCATCTAAATCCGTTGAGACGACACTGTATGAACTATGGTTTAGCAGTAAACCTAAGCTGTTGTTTCTTAAAGTTTGGGGCTGCGATGCTTATGTGAAAAAGTTTCATCCTGATAAGCTCGAACCCAAATCGGAGAAGTGCGTCTTCATAGAATACCCAAAGGAAATTGTTGGGTACACCTTCTATCACAGATCCGAAGGCAAGACATTCGTTGCTAAAATGGATCCTTTCCAGAGAAGGAGTTTCTCTCGAAAGAAGTGAGTGGGAGGAGAGTAGAACTTGATGAGGTAATTATACCTTCTCCCTTATTGGAAAGTAGTTCATCACAGAAATCAGTTCCAGTGATTCCTACACCAATAAGTGAGGAAGTTAATGATGATGATCATCAAACTTCAGATCAAGTTACTACCAAACCTCGTAGGTCTTCCAGAGTAAGATCCGCACCAGAGTGGTACGGTAATCATGTTCTGGAAGTCATGTTACTAGACCATGATGAACCTACGAACTATGAGGAAGCAATGATGAGCCCAGATTCCACGAAATGGCTTGAGGCCATGAAATCTGAGATATGATCCATGTATGAGAACAAAGTGTAGACTTTGATTGACTTGCCCGATGATCGGTGAGTCATTAAGAATAAATGGATCTTCAAGAGGAAGACGGACGTTGATAGTAGTGTTACTATCTACAAAGCTAGACTTGTCGAAAAAGGTTTTTGACAAAGTTCAAGGTGTTGAATACGATGAGATTTTCTTACTCGTATCGATGCTTAAAAGTCTGTCCGAATCATGTTAGCAATTGCCGCATTTTATGATTATGAAATTTGGCAGATGGATGTCAAAACTGCATTCCTGAATGGATTTCTGGAAGAAGAGTTGTATATGATGCAACCGGAAGGTTTTGTCGATCCAAAGGGAGCTAACAAAGTGTGCAAGCTCCAGCGATCCATTTATGGACTGGTGCAAGAATCTCGGAGTTGGAATATACGCTTTGATAAGTTGATCAAAGCATATAGTTTTTGTACAGACTTACGGTGAAGCCTGTATTTACAAGAAAGTGAGTGGGAGCACTACAACATTTCTGATAAGTATATGTGAATGACATATTGTTGATCGGAAATAATGTAGAATTATTCTGCAAAGCATGAAAGGATACTTGAATAAAAGTTTTTCAAAGAAAGACCTTGGTGAAGCTGCTTACACATTGAGCATCAAGATCTATATAGATAGATGAAGACGCTTGATAAGATTTTTCAATGAATACATACCTTGATAAATTTTTGAAATAGTTCAAAATGGAACAGTCAAAGAAGGAGTTCTTGCCTGTGTTGCAAGGTGTGAAGTTGAGTAAGACTCAAAGCCCGACCACGGCAGAAAATAGAAAGAGAATGAAAGTCATTCCCTATGCCTCAGTCATAGGTTCTATAAAGTATGCCATGCTGTATACCAGATCTATTGTATGCCATACCACTGAGTTTGGCAAGGGAGTACAATAGTGATCTAGGAGTAGATCACTGGAGAGCGGTCAAAATTGTCCTTAGTGGAATAAGGATATGTTTCTCGATTATGGAAAAAGGTTCGTCGTAAAGGGTTACGCCGATGCAAGTTTGACACTAATCTAGATGACTCTAAGTCTCGATCTAGATACATATTGAAAGTGGGAGCAATTAGCTAGAGTAGCTCCATGCAGAGCATTGTTGACATAGAAATTTGCAAAATACATAAGGATCTGAATGTGGCAGACCCGTTGACTAAGATTCTCTCACAAGCAAAACATGATCACACCTTAGTACTCCTTGGGTGTTAATCACATAGCGATGTGAACTAGATTACTGAATCTAGTAAACCCTTTGGGTGTTGGTCACATAGCGATGTGAACTATGGGTGTTAATCACATGGTGATGTAAACTATTGCTGTTAAATCACATGGCGATGTGAACTAGATTATTGACTCTAGTGCAAGTGGGAGACTGAAGGAAATATGCCCTAGAGGCAATAATAAAGTTATTATTTATTTCCTTATATCATGATAAATGTTTATTATTCATGCTAGAATTGTATTAACCGGAAACATAATACATGTGTGAATACATAGACAAACAGAGTGTCACTAGTATGCCTCTACTTGACTAGCTCGTTAATCAAAGATGGTTATGTTTCCTGACCATGAACAATGAGTTGTTATTTGATTAACGAGGTCACATCATTAGTTGAATGATCTGATTGACATGACCCATTCCATTAGCTTAGCACCTGATCGTTTAGTATGTTGCTATTGCTTTCTTCATGACTTATACATGTTCCTATGACTATGAGATTATGCAACTCCCGTTTACCGGAGGAACACTTTGGGTACTACCAAACGTCACAACGTAACTGGGTGATTATAAAGGAGTACTACAGGTGTCTCCAATGGTCGATGTTGGGTTGGCGTATTTCGAGATTAGGATTTGTCACTCCGATTGTCGGAGAGGTATCTCTGGGCCCTCTCGGTAATACACATCACATAAGCCTTGCAAGCATTACAACTAATATGTTAGTTGTGAGATGATGTATTACGGAACGAGTAAAGAGACTTGCCGGTAACGAGATTGAACTAGGTATTGGATACCGACGATCGAATCTCGGGCAAGTAACATACCGATGACAAAGGGAACAACGTATGTTGTTATGCGGTCTGACCGATAAAGATCTTCGTAGAATATGTAGGAGCCAATATGGGCATCCAGGTCCCGCTATTGGTTATTGACCGGAGACGTGTCTCGGTCATGTCTACATTGTTCTCGAACCCGTAGGGTCCGCACGCTTAAGGTTACGATGACAGTTATATTATGAGTTTACATGTTTTGATGTACCGAAGGAGTTCGGAGTCCCGGATGAGATCGGGGACATGACGAGGAGTCTCGAAATGGTCGAGACGTAAAGATTCATATATTGGATGATATGGTTAGGCCAAGGGGTCAAGCCCATGAGGCTTTAGGTCGGTGCAAAAAGGAGTTTTGCGGAGGCCAGGGGGCCAAACGCCGGAGACCCTGGCGTCTGGCCCTGGGCCAGACGCCGAGGCCCATGGCGTCTGGGCCAGACGCCAAGGATTGTGGCGTTTGGTCCTGGAGTCCGAGTGGGACTCTTGCCTTTCGGGCAAAACCGACTTTGAGGAGGCTTTTGCTCCAAGTTTCGACCCCGGGGCTCAACATATAAATAGAGGGGCAGGGCTAGCACCAAAGACACAACAAGTTGATCCACGTGATCTATTCCTTAGCCGTGTGCGGTGCCCCCTGCCACCATATACCTCGATAATACTGTAGCGGAGTTTAGGCGAAGCCCTGCTGCTGTAGTTCATCAAGATCGTCACCACGCCGTCGTGCTGACGGAACTCTTCCCCGACACTTTGCTGGATCGGAGTCCGGGGATCGTCATCGAGCTGAACGTGTGCTCGAACTCGGAGGTGCCGTAGTTTCGGTGCTTGATCGGTTGGATCGTGAAGACGTACGACTACTTCCTCTACGTCGTGTCATCGCTTCCACAGTCGGTCTGCGTTGGGTACGTAGACAACACTCTCCCCTCGTTGCTATGCATCACATGATCTTGCGTGTGCGTAGGAAATTTTTTGAAATTACTACGAAACCCAACAAGTAGGTCGCGTTTTTTGTCATGCATGTACATCCATGACAAATTTATGACAGAATCAAGATAGTCATACCTATGCTGTCGTAGAAGTGTTCCATGACATTACCAAAATTATCATCACGGAAGTGTCCACTTCCATGACGATAAATCGTGTGTCATAGAAGTGCTCTCGTCAAGGGTGACCGACACGTGGCATCCACCGTAACGGAATGCCGTTAAGCTATCGGGTCGGGTTTTGGATCCGATAACCCGTTAACAACCCCGACCAATGGGGATTTTCCACGTGTAAAATCATCATTGGCTGGAGGAAACACGTGTCGGCTCACCGTTGGGACAGATGTCATCCACTCATTAGACAGAAGGCGCCTATGATAGGTTGACACGTGGCACAGCCCAACAGAGGCCCATTCCCGTGAAAAGGCCGGCCCGTTTGACTTGGTCAAAAGGTGGCGGGCCGGCCCATGGAAAGCCTGTTAACGGCCTATTCGCATATAGCCCATTTACAGCCCGCTATCCCAAGGCCAGTTACGCCCTATTCGAATTAGGCCCAGTAGCGTCATCTGGGCCATCCAATATGATTCCAGCCTGTTTTCACTTCTGGCCCATGTATGGCCCATGACGTCTTTCGGCCCATATGAGGCCCTATGTAACTCTTGGCCTATTAACGACCCGTGGTGAAACTGGCCCGCAATGAACAGTGTATCACTTTACACCCATTAACGGCCTGTGGTAAAACTGGCCCGTAATGAACAGTATATCACTTTATACCCATTAAGGGCCCGTTATTCAGTTGGGCCGTTTCCAGCAAATGTTATCTTTCGGCCTTCTCAGAGCCCATTTATTCTTGGGCTCATTTCCAGCATTCGTTTACTTACGGACCGTTACTGTCATTTTCTGGTTGTGGGCCAAATTCAGCCCGTGGTTACATCGGCTCGTTTGTGGTCTGTTAATATGTTGGGCTGTTTTCATAGCGTCATCAAATACGGCCTATTAACGATGGCCCGTTATGGTCATACGGCCCGTATAAGACCCATTGATGATACGACCCGTAGAAGGCCCATTGTTTCTATGGCCCGTAGAAGGCCCATTGTTTCTACGGCCCGTAAAAGGCCCATTACTTCTACGGCCCATAGAAGCCCTACTGTTTCTACGGCCCGTAGAAGGCCCACTGTTTCTACGGCCCGTCGGAGGCCTAGTGTCACAACAGTAAATATTAGCCCATGGTTATTGTGGCCTAGTTTTAAAAAGAACTGCACTGACTACAAGCAAACAAATAAACAAGACAACAAGGAAATAAATAAGCAAGCAACTCATGCTAGGCTATCACGGCTGTTACACATACTACATCCACTGGGCATCAAAGTTTGCCACCAGTGCAAATATAGGGAACAAAGTAGCATATCATATACACTGGTTGTCAAAGTTGGCGACCAGCGCAAATAAACGCCACAGCAAAACAAATCCAGAACTGAAACCACTTCAGAAGATCTCAAGAAACAATATCCTGGGTACCCATAATGCTAGCAAGATGCTTAGCAAGCTTATTAACTTTCTCTTGTTTGGCGCTTAAATCCTCCAGCGCTTGCTGTTGCACCAGAAAATATGCATCTGAATTCTGCAGGGACTTCCTCAGTCCTTCAGCTTCCTGTCGCAGCACATCTGATCGATGTCTTTCAACTTGAAGTTGAGACTCAAGAAGACGAGCTGATTCAGGCAGCGAGTTCGAAGAGCTTGTGCCAGCAGTAGTGGCCAGTAACTCGAACACTACATCAAGACAGGACTTTTAGGTTCCCTCACTGTCGTCAAGATAGTTTTTATCAGCTTTCTTGGAGACCAACAGGGATGTCTCACTATCTTGAACCTTATCTGCATTACTTCCTTTACCATTGGATAACGCGGTACTGTTCTCCGATATTTTGTCCGCATTCTAAAAGAGAAACAATCAAACACATCACATGTTTACCATGTTGTATATGAAACTCATTTTGGTAAATGAGTTCAGTAGTAAAGTGGACAGGATAACAACATGAAACAAACATATATCTATGTACCATGGTCACTTTATGGTCTATATCATTCTACTTTTTGTTGCCAAATCAAGATAGAGACACAGTTCAAATAATATTTGTTCAAGACAAAGCAGAATAGACAGAATATAAGTGTGGGTAACTATAGAGCAATAACAACACTTGTAATGTGCATGACATGAGAACGTAACTGTTTATTCAATTGGAACTGAAATCAACATAGAGCAGGTTACAACAGCAAACTAGTTAAAGAAACAGGTTTAAAACATACCTGTTGTGCCATTGAAGTTTCAATTCCATCCTTCAATTTTGAAAATAGTTGGTATGAGTAAATACAGTAATGCAAGAGCAAAGGAGTATGAACCATAGCTACAGAACCTGACCTGAGAACAAATCTTCTTCTCCTTTAAGCGTTGAGTTGGGATTCGGAGTGGTGGTCCTCGTGCTTTGGGCACTGCAGTTCCCTTACTAACCGCTCGTGTTTGGGTGCTCTGTGGTGGAGACGGTGTTGTGTCAACTGGAACTGGGTTACTATCTGCCGGGGTTGGGGTTAGAAGGGGTGTAGCTGGTTCTCTGTCCAACTGGGTAGGGGTACAATCTGCGAGAGTCTGGGTTATGTGTGGTGGATCTGGTCCTTGGGCAAGTACAGCCGTGGTTCTATCTGCATCAACTGGTAGCACTATCTTTTCTGAAGACCGTGTTGTTACTCCCTTAGATATTGCCATCACGCTCTCCAATTCAAATGGCTGATAAACAAGAAAAGTAATTGAAAGTATAGACATTGTATGATAGACAGGTGCAATGGATAGTGGGGAATAAAAGAGGGCATGAAATAATTCATATTTATGTTGTCTAACCAAACAGGATAGCATGACACAATTTCACATATATGATGGCTAACAAAACAGGATAGCATGACACAATTTCACATTATGATGGCTTACTAAAAAAAGATGGAAAGACATAGTTCAAAATATGAGACTATGTAAACAGGATGACATGACATTACTATATAATGTGTTTATTAAATAGGTTGGCATGTCATAATTCACATACATTCATGGATAGAATGCCATAATTCTAAATAGGATGACTGTAAACACTAAACAGGATGAGATGATATAACTATATGATGTATTTATTAAATGGGTTGCCATGCCATAATTCAGATAGATGATGTGTATGTACTATGTAAACATGATGGCATGATATAATTCAAATATATGATTTATATAGTAAGCAAGTAAGCAGATGGCAATCTATATATGATGTAAAAACTAAGCAATGCAAGACAACATGCATGACATGGGTAATATAACCCTGCCAAGTTTGACCATAGACCTCAGGGGGGAAATAGGACTGGTCATCAGTCTCCGAATCCTCCTCTGAGGAGCTCTCTGTAGCCAGCAAGATGTCTGCTTCAACAGGTAGCATTGTCTGCTCTGAATACCTTGTTTTCACTCCAGATACTTCCATCACCGCTTCAAATGGCTGATGCACAGGAAGAGTAGTTGAATATACAAACGTTGTCGACAAATGGAACATGTAATACAAAAAAATGATAGCATGATATAATTCACATACATGATGATTGGCTAAACAGCATGGCATTGCATAATTCACATATATAATGCCTTTGCAACAATATAGCAT
Source organism: Triticum aestivum (assembly GCF_018294505.1). NCBI lineage: Eukaryota > Viridiplantae > Streptophyta > Magnoliopsida > Poales > Poaceae > Triticum > Triticum aestivum. The sequence goes on from NC_057801.1 coordinate 748,143,101, forward strand.
TGTATAATTCACATATATAATGTCTTGCAACAAGATGGCAATGCATAATTCACATATATGATAATTAGACACTGAACTGGTGGCATTCACACAAAGCATGTCTAAACTAATCAAATGGCATAGCAATGTGAGACACCATACGCACGATATGAGCAACATAACCCTGCCAAGTTAGAGCATACACCTCGGGGGGGGGGGGGATAGGACTGATCATCTGTCTCTGAATCCTCCTCTGAGGAGCTATCCGTAACCAGCGAGATATGCGCTTCGTCAGATAGCATAGTCTGCTCAGAAGATCTTGTTTTCACTCCAGAATTTTCCATCGCCGTGTCAAATGGCTGATGCACACGAAGAGCAGTTCAATGTACTAACATTGTTGACAAATGTAATATGTAACAAAAAAAGGATGGCCTGATATAATTTCCATATAAGATGACTTGCTAAGCAGGATGGAATTGCAAAATTCACATATATGATGCCTGGCTAAACAAGGTGGCGTTGCATAATTCACATAAACGATGAATAAACTAAACAGATGGCATTCGCACAAAGGATGTCTAAACGAAGCAGATGACATATTTGATGTATAAAGTAAGCAATGCAAGACACCATATGCATGATATAACCAACATCAGCATGCCAAGTTAGAGTGAAGACCTCAGGGGGTAAATAGGAGTTATCTTCTCCTTCTGAATCCCCCTCAGAACAGATATCTTCCTCTCGATTACAATCCGAAATGCATGGAGGGGGGGCTGCCTTTGCGCCTACCATGGAGCGAAGTCTGCATGAAATTATATTGCCACGCAAGGCTCGTCTCTTTTACTCTACATTTTCAGTTCCATTGTTTAGAATAACTGTCATGCATAGGAATAAAACATAGTGAGATTATGTAAGGGGTGCATGCAGAAATCCAGAGTGATGGTAGCAACCTGTGGATAGACCCAAAACCAATAATAGCAGGCGGATAATGGCTTCAGTTAATAAATACAGATAATGGCTTCTTTACTGTTTGTTTCCCACCCAACATGAAACTCATAGTAGACACCAGAGATTAACCAGATAGTAGATAGATACTATTGATAGCGGCCCCGATATGTACCCCACAACCATTTAAAAACTCAAGTTTGACCATTAGTTTGGAGCTGATTCAGAGTCTAATCGGTGAACAGGATTGAAGTGTCTTGCCCGACCTCTCTTCTCGTGGATTGCCCGACCCTCTATGTATGATATGGATAGGCCTCCATTTCACACACATTGCATGCAAAATTTTGTTTGAGATGTCATCGACACATATTCCCACAAATAATTCATGAAATCAACCTCCCCACCCCACCCCACCCCACCCCCCCACCACAAAACAAAAAACACTCACGAACGCGGTTTGTATCTCTCACACACACCCACGTAGGTGGGGGACGTGCACGAAGAGAAGAGGTGCATGCACGGCGCACGTACTCCCGTCTCTTTCCCAACCACACCCGCGCGGGTACACGGTGGAGCTCATTTCTGTACGAAAAAGGCAGCCCACGTGGTAATTTGGCATGTGTACTGGTTGTCCACTTGGTGGAGGGAGGATCGTCTACCATGGGTGAACAAACAAATTGCGACTTGACACGTTATGTTAAATTAAAAACAAGAGGCAAACCATGTGGGGCCTACCTTAGAGGCAAGGCTCTATACACTGGAGTACTCTTGATGTGTCCCGTCAACTCGCAGAACGAGGAGAAGCTTGCTTAGTATGCCGTCTCCCCCGCCCACGGGCGCGGTGGCTCGCAGGATGAGGTGAAGCTTGCTCCTCCCTCGCCCATGCGCGCGGTGGCTCGCAGGACGAGGAGAAAAATTTACTACTCCCTCTGTTTACTCCTCGTCCCTACTACCTTGGTTATAGAGATTATATCATATTGTTTGGAATATATATGTCCTCTAGTAGATTTCAATATGAACTACTAGTACATACTCCAAACACTGATGTATATAGACGTATTTTAGAGTGTACATTCACTCATTTTGCTCCGTATATAGTAGCACTCTCCCTCGCCCCTCGACCCTTGCCCACGTGGTGGACGTGCAGCAATTCATTCGGTCTCATATAGCCAGAACGATATATACTGCACTACCATTATTGCTCGACTTCCAGAAGAGGCGAAGAGCCAATCGCAAGGTTAATATTTTGGAGATGCCAAGCGCAAGGTTATAGGAGAACGAGTAGTAGGTGCCGTGTCATTTATAAATAATTTTTTTCTTCAGTGGCACGTACGCAATATGATAGGTTCATATGGAGAGAAAAGGAAACCGCTCCACTATATACATAGTCAGGACGGGCCAGCCTACACGGTTGCTTGCTGGGGTTGCTCTCTTCACACTCTCTTGCACAAAACGACTGTGGCCACATCTCTAACATCCCGGCGGATCACGTCCGCTTGGGGAAGGGGTGGATGCTTAGTGTAGATGCGGTGGCCGTCGTCGACGATGAAAACCCACTGTCGGCACGTCCCGATCAGGGGTCCCTGTCGTTCTCTCTCACAAAGCCGGTGAGGTTGCCTTCGTCCCTTGCTCACTGCCGCGACGTGGGCAGTTGCCGCCTCCCGCTGCCCTCCTCAAGGTTGAGCTACGTCCCTCAGGTACAACTCCCTTTACAGCCGGCTTGCACCACTGCTCCAGCTGCCCACATCACTCCCTGTGGATATTTCTCTACTTCTTTGCCCCGCACATACCTGATACCTCTACTGGCTTCTACGTACTATATTTGTGATGAGTTTATGTCTCATCAACTAGTCCTAGTAATCTTATTCTAATCACGCTTCTTCAATTTCTTTGCCACAAGGATGCTCATCTCGATTTTGGTGAAACTGCACAAAATGATCCGATGTTCAAAAGGTTGCAAACTTCATTTATTAGGAAGCTTGAACGTTGCCAGCAAATTGAAGCCTGGTCAGGGTTCATGGTTCAAGGGCTAGGGATTGCATGGATCATTTTTTTCTTTAGCTGCCTCTGTTCCAAAATAAGTGTCAACTTTAGTAGTAGTACAACTTTGTACTAAAGTTTGCACAAAGTTGAGACACTTATTTTGGAACGGAGGGAGTACATATTTGCTATGATCTGTCAATCTTTGAGATGCAATAGCATGCATGTTAGTCTCCTTTGTATTTGATGAAATGTTGCAACGGGCAACCTTGGATGCAAGATACATGTAACAGGAGCTGGAAGCTTCATAGCATTGTACAAATTTATCTCGCTGATAAATTACAGTACATACTAGTACTTCCTCTGTTTCTAAATATAAGTCTTTGTAGAGATTTCACCATTAACCACATGCGGATGTATATAGATGCATTTTAAGTGTAGATTCATTCATTTTGTTCCGTCTGCAGTTCACCTAGTGGAATCTCTACAAAGACTTATCTACTAGTAATAGCTAGCCCCCACTACTAGGAATTCTCTATCCTCTCCTTGAGCCACATCATCAAAATTGATGTAGCCGTTAGATGAAGTAAATCAGTCATAATAGCCGTCTGATCTAGACGTTGAGAGGCTCCGCACTAAGCCACATGCAAGCATGCAGAAATACCGTGGCACATGCATGTGAGTGGGTTTTAAATCACATCAACATGTCTGCATGCAAGCATGCATGTAAGTGAGCTTTTAAGTCCCATTAACATGTCAAAAAGAAAAATATAATACCATTATGCAGTAGGAGTTGGCTGATCTTTTTTCCTTACGTGGGATGATCTAAATGATGATGGGAGTTTATTTAGTTTGGCTACCACATTTGTCATGCAGTTATAGATTTTTTTTAGTTCTATGAAATCGATAATTTTGCGCAGAGAGATATACCGTTGTTCCGCTGCAACGCGCGGGGACTCATCTAGTAATATTTAGGAATGGAGGGAGTACTATGTAAAGAGTTAGGTGTCGCATGGTGATAGTGTGAGGTGGGCCATGTAATCACTGAGCATGCGTGTTTTCACTACTCTTGCACTCCTCCGCTGTAAGAATGGAGAAAATTGTAATCTACTATGTAAAGAGTTAGGTGTCGCACGGTGATAGTGTGAGGTGGGCCATGTAATCACTGAGCATGCGTGTTTTCACTGCTCTTGCACTCCTCCGCTGTAAGAATGGAGAAAATTGTAATCTACTACCTCCTTTCGCCGAAAGCATGGGACATCCAGTAGTCCTACCACCTCAGTAATAAAGACCAATGAGCCGTCAAATCACATAGACCCAACAGTAAGTTGGACGGACGAAGCAACCAACACTCTTGCGCCAGTGAGAGGTCGCGTCTGCTCAGCCCGGGCATGAATGCGGCACCAATTCTTTGGAGCGGCGCTGACCGTTTCGGGCAGAAAGCACGCGTGGGCGTTGGAGGGGCTTTGGGTGGGCCAGGCTGGTCAGGAGCGGGCGTGGTAGCTGTCCGCGTGTCCCTACCGCACACACCCAGAAACGAGAGGATGCACCAACTCTCGCGGCTAAAATCATACACTACACACCATATCTCTATAGGAGTAGGTCGATCTGTCGCACTCTCTAACACACACAAGTTGTTAAACACACACACGCACACGCACACACCTTGGTCCCGTTGCACCTTCTAACGTGACTTATTACACCTAGACGGAGGGAGTAGTATGTATACGAGATACGGTGGCACACTAACTTAAGTCGAATACAAGTGCCCAAAATTTGTGTGCATGTTATAATAAGGATTCACTTAAAATAGTACGTGAGCGAACAGAGGGATCAATTGGACAGTGTTCCCGAGCAGTAGCGAGATGTGTGAGGTAGTAAGATACACCGCTGGCGCTTTTAATTTTTCTTATTAATTTGTTTGTTTCACCCTCTGACTGATGGGACCCAACGTACTACGTGGAGAGAGGTAAGGTGACTAAAGCTGCATTATTTCTGCACCACTGTGGATAGTCTTACCACCAAAGCCACATGACACGATTATGATTGAAATCCTAATGACTCCCACACACACACAAAAAAACACGGCATGCCTGTCACACGAATGCAGGAATGTATAAAAGGTTATTTTCCTCTCATTGAACATAACGGGAGGGTTGTGTAGCTGGTTAGCCTGTTCGCTCATCAAACTTGAGGTCTCGGGTTCGATAACTACACTTGAGCATAATTTTTGCCATTAGGATTCTTTGACTAGTCAAAATGTTTTCTAGGGTTCGCACGCTTCACACTCTCTCTCTAGTATATATATACACGCTGGAGCCTCAACGCTTGTAGTTGCTCTCTTCACACTCTCTCGCCCTCTCCAGATCTAAACAAGACTTCATTAGCCTCTCTCTCCCCTCACTACTGCTCAAAGAGCCGGCAGGATCCGTCCGCCGAGAAGGGAAGGAGGCTTAACGCTGTCGCCGTCGGCGAGGGAGGGAATCCACTACCGGCGCTGCTGTTCACTTTCCACCCAGCGGCGGCGCGGGCCAGCGGCGGCGCGGGCCAGCGGCGGCGCGGGAGGGCCTCCGACCCCTTCTTCTTGGCTGTCGTCCCGTCGCCCACCGAACCACGCCCCAAGAACCTTAAGGTATATTTTACTTACTCCATATGCATTGCTCTAGCTGCATGTATACCATGAATCTAGGACGTGGTTCAAAGAGGAAAGGAGTAGGGGAAAGTAGTGGGAAAAGTTGTATATAGCATGAATCTAGGACATGGTTCAAAGAGGAAATGAAGGGGGAAAGTTGTAGAGCATGAATCTAGGACGTGGTTCAAAGAGGAAAGGAATGGGGGAAAGTAGTGGGGAAAGTTGTATCGCATAAATCTAGGACGTGGTTCAAAGAGGAAAGGAAGGGACGAAAGTACTAGTTCAAAAAGGAAAGGAAGGGACAAGGCTGTAGAGTTTGAGCAGGACTAGATTTGCTGCGCTCACATAGGGAAAGGTGTCTAAAGATAACAAAACTGGGACCAACACAAATATGCTCCTTGGTTGTCTGTTCTTTGTTGCAACAGACTGTGCATGACCACAGTACATCGGTAGATGCACATGGTGCTGGTGCATCCACTGTCCCGTGCAACTCATTAGCTGTTGTTAATCTAAGGCCCTGTTTGATTAAAAACTCCCTAGTCCCTACCTGCTTGGTTCCAGGGACTAAACATGGACTAGAGGTTATTAAATGACATGATAAAAGACCATGTTACCCCTAGTAATGAACTAATAGAAACAAGGTGCGATGCGTGGCAGGGGCAACTGTTGGAAAAAGTCCCAAAAAGACTCCCTTGGGGTCTTCTTTCTTTAGTCCCAAATGCCCACTTTTAGTCCCGAAAAGTCCCTCCTGTTTGGTTTAGATGTGACTGACACAGAGTTTTTTTAGTCCCTACACCAAAATGTCCCTGTAAACAAACACCCTCTAATAATGCCGTTGGAAAATTGATGCAATGCCATAGTTAAAAGCAAATTACATGTTTAACGAATTTTATTGTTAATATAATCTCTATGTTAATATTAATCAATGACACCATTTGAGAAATGCTACTGTCTTGCTTTCTTTCCCATTTAGATAAGGTAGATGCTTCTTTTTGTTGGCTTATGTGTCATCCACCGTTATTGACCACTAATTGTTTCCTTTGCACCTCTGTGTAAACAGGGTTATCTACTTCACCTCGTTGCCATTGTGACCTTTTGTTGCACTGCACAAAACACTTCTGTTTTAAGAGTGTTTTGTGCAGTTCAACCAAAATGTCACACCGACAACGTTGCTTGATTGCTTGATCTTAGTGGAACTGCACAAGAGGAGATCTTACTTCCTATCCGTGAAGGCGAATTTGGTTCAGATCTTCTTCTTGTGAGTTGTTTGAATTCCACATCATGAGAGGTCAGTACTAGCCTTCTTTCACATGATTCTGCAGTGTGCTTTCATATGTTGTGCTACTTGTACGATAATGTTGCTTGATTTTAGTGAACTGCACAAATGGAGACAAGACTTCCAATCTGTATGTGCACCGTAATATCCCATTGAGGTAAGATAAGGATATTTCACAACTGCTGGCCTGTATTTTGCCACTTTCATTAGAAAATTAAGTTTAGTACTATACTTGTGCTCCCTAATTGACATGCCAAATCTTACATTGAAGGCAAAGCTTGTCTATTATTGAACCAAGTGATGAAGGGGAAGAACAAGCGGAAGAAAAACAAAAATCAACTCCCGATGCTGTAATGAAGCACTGGAAGTGTGATGACACAAATAATGATATAGTTTTGCATCTTAATTTATTGCTATGGCTGGAACGAGCAATTGTTTTGCCACTGATTTGATGCCATACGTAATTATCTCTACTTGTGCAAACATGGATCTTCTTTGAAGATACCATATATTTTAGTGGAACTGCACAAGAAGATGTTGGAAACATTAAACTAATCGAGGAGTATATAGTAAGTATGGCCACCCCCGTAGATAGCAACATGTGGTTCCGGAGAAGTGCTTCATCTGTATGCTCTACACAATTAGCCTCCTGACAAAGGTTGGTACTCGCCCACTGATTTCATCCATATGATTGAGCTTTGTGATCTCTATTGGTGTTGTGCTACTGCTTAGATACTATCATGAAAAAGTGGTATTGTCCTTGAGAAGTGCTTCATCTGTGCTGTTTTAAATATTTCCTTTCCTTTTTTTCGAGCAAACAGGGATGCTAGCATTTAGTAGTCCTCTTGTCTTTGCACAATAGGATCATCTTCCTCTGAAGAAGAATATGGAGTACGTGAAGTGACTAGTTCCGATTATGCCAGGATGAAGAAGCCCTGCCTATCTTCTCATCAGAAGGAGCAGTTGAAGGATGGTTACATTACTCCCCACAAGACCAAACTAACTTCAGCTCAGAAGGACTGACAAATCTCCATTTTTTTGCTGTGATGCGCGAATACAATGTTGTTCTAGGATTCTTTCTGGTGAGTTCCATTTTTCTAAAAGTGTGCTCTACATGGACCATGTATGTGCCTGTTGAAACTGTCAATTCATATTACAGTTTGCTTTATACTAATCACTTTTTTGTATTTGTGCAAACAGGGGTGCTCAACTTGATTTCAACGGGAACTGCAAAAAATGTTCATGAATACATCGAATCATTCATTTCCACCACAAGAAAGGAGGTGCCCATAAGTTCAAGGCATCGCAACATATAAGGGCGAAATCATACAAGCTACGCGCGAATTTGGTTGATTTTGGTGGAACTGCACAAAAAGAACAACTGGTTTATTTAGCACGAGGTGCCATGTCAATGTCCGAACTGATGGCAAACCCTGCCCATTCCACAATTGTAGGCATTTGATATTTTGGAATGGGACAACCTTGTCAAATTTTGCTCATTGATTTTAGCAAGATATGCGTTTGATATTTTCGAATGGGACGCCCTTTGCTGTCAGCAGTGGCGATCAATTTTTTTTCTTTATTCTTTAGTTGTGAAGTAAATATTGCCTCTGACATGTGAGTCGCTGAGATGCATAGTCATCGATTGTTTTGAATGTTCTCTATGAATTGCCAGGCCTGTGTGTTTTATTGCAATGTACAGAAACGCTAAAAAGCTGCTCAAACTCTTTGTACTCCTTCTGTTCCTTTTCACTTTGCACATTGTGAAAGTGCATACTTTTTTGTATAAGATTGGTCAAAACTTGTATGCAGACAAAACTTGTATGAAGACAAAACTTGTATGCAGACAAAACTTGTATGTAGAGATACTTTGACTGCAGACAAAACTTGTATGCAGACTAGAAAGGACTGGAGGGAGTACATGTGAAACTGCTGCAAACTTGGTGATCACCCTGGGAATAATGCTAGTATGTATTGTTTTGCATGTTCACCCAATGCCAGTGATACAGGAATTCGAACTAATCGAAATAAATTCATTCATACACGGTTGGATTTCATATAAACATGACGGATTTCATTACATTTCGTACATTCTTCAACTAAAAAGGGGTGTTTGTGGCTGCATGCATCTCCCAGATGCAGAGGCCAGGGGTCATCCTCCTTTTCTAAAAAAACTAAAAAGGGGTGCGTTGGAGGTATAATTAATTAACTGAAGCTACCCACCTGTGTCCCGCTGAGCCGAACAGAAGCTTCAGTGACTTAACTGCAGGTGCAGTTGCATAACTAACATGTGGCCTGTTGGGCCCACGTGTCAGTCAGCCAACTGCACCAGTAGTTAAGTAGAAGCAGCGTTCTTCTCCAGTGCAGCTCTCCGACTCCACGTCGCTGCCAAGAAGCTAACTTGCCGTCAATGGTCAACCCGCCTAGCTTGGCTTCAACCGGACGATAGAAGCGGTGGCCTTACTTGGACCCGAGCGGCGGCGACCTACCATGTTCTACTCTTCCTCATTTCCTGTGTGGCACGGCCTCGTTGGCAGTGGGGTGGGGCCTCGGCGGAGTCGGCGATGTCCTCTATCGTTGCCGGCGGGCGGCGCCTCAGCGGAGCGGTGGAAATCCTCCCCCACGTTGCCGGTAGGGTGGGGCCTCGGCTGAGCCGGCGATGTCCTCTGCCTCGTTGTTGGCGGGGCGGGGCCTCGATGGAGCCGGTGGTGTCCTCTGCCTCGTTGTTGGCGCCGCGGAGCCTCGGTGGAGCCTGCGGTGTCCTATGCCTCGTTGTTGGCACCACGGAGCCTCGGCGGAGCAGGGCGTCGTCGATGCCCGCGGAGCTGGGACTCGTCGGAGCCGGCATTGTCCTCCGCCTCGTCCTCGGTCTCGCCAAACAGCGCCTCGCCCGCTTCATCGCCCTCTTTGCTAGCCTCTTTGTAGGCGGCCGTAGCCTCCGCCACCCGCATTTGGTACCGCCAGCGCTCGAGGCGGCCCTTGCGGGCGGAGCGGTACAAGTCAAGCAGCGCCTCCTGCTCCGCCCACTCCGCAGCGATCTTCTCCTCCGCCTGCAGGTGCTCCCGGAGGAGATGGTGGTTGTAGGCGGCGTCGGCCTGCGCCTCCCGGAACTGCTCCTCACGCATCTGCCTCACCCTGTCCATATATTGAGCACGGGCCTCGCCGATGGTCATGGTGCAATGCACCGGCAAGGATGGCGCGGAGGAGGGGTTGGCACCGGATCATCGACTACCATGTTCTCCATTGGGACGTCGTCGTCCTCCGGCTGCCTACCGGCCAGCCGGTCGGCAGCAATGGCTGCCATCTCCTGGTGGTCTGTCGTCCGCCCGTCCCGAAGAGCGCTGGAGCGCGAGGAAGCCATGGTGGGCAGTAGTGGTGTGGACAGGAGAAAGGGAACGGATGTGGATGACTGCGGCTATGGCCGGCGCAGCAGTTTATATAGCAATGGTGGGCGGGTGGAGGGACGGACGTGTGGCGTCGGAGTAGCCACCTCGGCAACCGCGTATCAATAATGTGTGTGGCAGATGGATGTACGGACGGCACTTGTGTCATTTGAAGGCGGAGCAATCGCCTGCACCGGGAAGCGGGGCGACCGGCGCTGACTGTTTCGGGCGGAAAGCGCGTGCGGGCGATGAGATGACTTTACTTGGATAGGATGACAATGGGGACCCACCAGGTCCATAGCCTCACGTACGCAAGTGCCTCCTTATTATATATATATATATATAAAATTTATTTTGCTTCCTCCTGATTTCCTGACATCACGGTCCCACACCATTGTCAACCTATGTACTCCCTCCTTTCCGGTTTATAGGGCTTATCTCAAAATTTTAAATTTTCCATTTTATAAGGCTCAATTTGGTTGGTTTCCATCACTTGTTCAGATTCCAAGGTGCATTAAATCATTGCTTGCAAGTATTAAGAGAAAATTGACCAATGCATGCACTTTATGCATGCATGCATTGCAACTAATGCATTGATAAACATAATTTGTTGAGCATAACAAGAGCATTAATTAGGTGCTTTTGCAAAACTACAAAAAGTATTCCACCACTCGCCATCTACCTTGATTGGTGAGATTTTTGAATTGAGCATTATAAACCGGAAAGGAGGGAGTAGTCAATAAACGAGATAATTGCACAAGAAGCGGCCGACAGCTGGGACCAAGCAACTCGAGCAGTATTTGTGTTTTTGAGGTGTGAGCACTGCAGAGTTTTTCGATGTTTATCCCAGATATTAATTTTTCTCCTCTGAACAACAACGAAAACATCGCTGCAGGTATTAACTGGGCGGGTTGTGGCCCGTCTAGCCCAGGCCAGATATCCAGCCCAGATATTAATTTTTTTCAAGCTGAAAATGGCTAGCCCAGTTATACTTTTTTTAGGAATACCCACGCAAGGTCAAGTTGTTATTCTCCACCCCGCTGGGCTGCAAATCTTTCCTAGGAGGGATGCATTAGGCTTAACAAGAAAATGGGCTTTAAGAAATAATAAATGGGATGTAATTATCAAAACTGGGTAGTAACTATAAAAAAATGCACTAAACAGTGATTACTTTATAAAATATTATTTTTGGAATATTGAAAATTTTAATTTCATTAATTGTTGCGAGCGCAATGTTTTGTTGGATTTTACGTAATATAAATTTATATTGAAATTGTATTTAATCTGACTAGAAATTTCGGGATAAAAATATTCGGATCCCATCAAGATGTGGGAAATTTTATTGAATTCTATTTTGAACGGTTGGTTGAAATGGGCTGTACTTTTAACAAACTGTAAATGGGCTGTAGTAAATTCCATTAGAATTCAAAAATGGGCTACACATTCTTACAAATCTCAAATGGGCTATAAGTTCTCTGCCACACACTTCTGGCCTTACTAAGTTGACGTCCCCTAAAAAAACAGAGTTGACGTGTATGCAAGGCTTTGTCAACTTATAGTCAACCCACGGTTCTAGCAGCAGTGGCCGTTGGATGTCCATCCAACGAATGTCGTGCTTCTTCTTCAATCTCGGATATTCTAGCTTCACCCGCCCAAAAAATGATTCCTCCCCCTGACATCTAGGGCGCACCGTTTCGGAAGCTGACCTGTGGGCCTACTAAGTTAACGTACCAAGGGCTTTGTCAACTTAGTCAATATAAACGATTCTAGCTGCAGTGACCGTACGATGTCCATCCAACGGCCGTCGTGCTTCTTCAACCTCTGGCCTTCTTGCTCCAGCCACCCAAAGCAGCGCCGGTCGTGCCGCCTGCTCCTGCGTCTCGTGGTCGGCTATGCTGCCGCGGAGGCCTCACCGCCCCCTACTACTCGCACCGCTGGCCAGGCCATCCCTCCACTCACCCACACCCCCTGTTATTCTGCGGCGATGATAGCGCAGCCGAACCAGTGAACCCTCGTACTCCTCTCCGCGTGTGCATCCACTGTCGCGTCTTCCCCAGCTCCACGTCGTCCCCTTCCTAGGCCTCGCCGTCGTCCACCGTCGTGGTGCTCTCGGCGCGGTGTGGTCAACGTGGTCAAGGAACGACTTCCATCGGACATGGACTCTACATGGAGAGGCTGACAGCTGGGTCCACGGCAGCCGCAAGGAAGTACCTCCTTATTATGCGCAAAATAATTATTCCTCCACCTGACAGCGGGGACCTAACGGACGGGCCACCATATTTCACAAAAAAAATGATTCGCCCCCTGACTGCTGGGACCCACGAGCTACATCTTCGCACGCAAGGAACTACGTCCGAAAAAAACGATTTGCCCCCCTGACTACTAGGACCCACCAGCTAAATCTTTGCACGCAAGGAACTGCGTCCGAAAAAAAGGATTCGCCCCCCGACTGCTGGGACCCACCAGCTACACCTTCGCACGCAAGGAAGTGCATCCGGGCAAAAAAAAACGATTCGCCCCCCCTGACTGCTGGGACCCACCAGCTACATCTTTGCAGGCAAGGAAGTGCGTGACAGTCGGCACCCACCTGGTCGAAGCGTACGTAGCATTGTCATCCTGGTCGCGAACGTGTACGTACATACTGGTCGATGTAGAGGCGCGCACGTGTCGTAGTAGAGGCGCGCACGTAGCATGTACACGTACGTACAGCGGCCAGGGTGCAATAATGAAAATACGGCCACGTATGTGTACATATGGGCGGGGTCTCAAACGCCTAGTCGCGCATACGTACGGCAAGGGATCGTCTTCATGGGGAGGCAACGGAATGCGTCATGTTCATGGGGAGGCAACGGAATGCGTTGTGTTCATGGGAAGGCAACGGAATGCGTCGTGTTCATCGAGAGGCAATGGAACGCGTCGGAGCCAACCGGCTTGGATGAAACATGCGATGGAAACGAGGCCTGGCGTACCGCAGAACGGAGGAAACGGCCTTGTGTTCGACCGGCCACGTTCGGAACGGGGTCCTGTTGATCGAGAGGGGTGTGGCGTACCGCAAAACGGAGGAAACGGACCTCCTACGGTCGAAACGAGGGTCCTGTTGATCGGGAGGGGTGTGGCGTACCGCAAAATGGAGGAAACAGACCTCCTACGGCTGAAACGGGGGTCTTGTTGATCGGGAGGGGTGTGGCGTACCGCAAAACGGACGAAACGGACCTCCTACGGTCAAAACGGGGGTCATGTTCATCGGGAGGGGTGTGGCGTACCGCAAAACGGACGAAACGGACCTCCTACGGTCGAAACGGGGTCCTGTTCATCGAGAGGGGTGTGGCCTACCGCAAAATGGGACTCCACGGGAAACTGTTCATCTCCACCGTCGACCTCCTCCAGCCTCCACGGGCTACCGTCGACCTCCTCCAGCCTTCATAGGCTCCTGTTCATCCAGCCTCCACCGTGCACTACTCCACCGGCTACTGTTCAACCACCCCTCCACCGTCTACTATTCATCCAGCCCTCCACCGTCTACTGTTCATCCAGCCCTCCACACCACGGGGTCCTGTTCAACCACCCCTCCACGGCCACCCCTCCACCATCTACTGTTCATCCAGCCCTCCACACCACAGGGTCCTGTTCATCCAGAGGCAACGCCACCGCTCATTGTTCATCCACCCCCCCCCCCGCAACGCTCACTGTTCATCCAATCGACCGACTTCAGTTAGCAGCAGTAGCGAAGGAATCGCTCCATCGGGTTCAGCTAACGGCCATCGATCGATCGCTCGGGTTCAGTAACATGTAGCCTGCAGTGCAATCGCTCGGGTTCAGTTAGAGGTCAACGCCTCGCTCGGGTTCAGTTAGAGCCAATGCCTCGCACACACGCGCGTACGTGTACGAGAGAAACGCGCATCACTCGGCCCCCGACCTCCCACCGTAACCGGGAACTCTCTGAAATTTTCCTACCCCTCGCTTCTACCATGGTTTTTTCCGTCATGGACGGCCCAAAGAATGTCATGCAGCTGCGTCTCCGACCCGTCCAACACGAAAAACCCATTTTCTTTCATGATTTTTTGTCATAGAAGTAGGAGCCCACCACATCTATGATGATACCGGGTTCTGTCACAATTATCATCATAGAAGTGTCATATGTATGACAGGAAAAAAATTCGTTCGGCCCAAAATGTCACGGATGTGTCTTTTTTTTGTAATGGTAGCACTTCCCCTCAGGCACACGAGCCGCGTATGTCGGATATCCTGGATCCTTTGAGGCTACTAGGATTTTCTCAATCGACAACACATGGTCGTGCAGTCTCCTGAGATCCCCTGATAGTGCCTCCAGCGGTTTCGGCGGTAGCATCAGCTCGCCCGTGAGATGGAACATGGCCGCACCTTTCACGGGTACACGCTCTTCAGAATCCATCGTCTGGCTGCTATGTGCTCTGGCTTGTTTCGAGGCAGTTATCTTCCCCTATCTCTTCCTCCCGTTTTTCTTGGGCACACCTTCCAGACCCTTCCTTAACGCCTGCCCCAGGGTTCCGGGCTAAGCACTGTATGGCCCCCGGCTAGTTGAGCCTGTGTTGAGGCGGCATCTTCAGGCGTGTCCTGTGAGGAATTCATGAAGAGAGACATTTTGCAATCCTTCCAATGACCTTCCTGCCCGGGCATATCATCCATATCCTCATTAGCATGCTGATAGACCGATTTGTCATATAGTTGACTCATCATATCTATGTCACAGTCATACACATTTGTATTGAGGAAACCCATAGGGTCGACCTCCGTCTCATCATCCATTCTCTGTTCTATAGGACCGATTACATCAGCCAGTACTATTGCACCCCATTCATCACATCGTCCGCCGCTCTCACCCGGCACTACAGGAGCTGGTAATTGCATAGGCAAGGTGGTGGTCTCCGCACATGCTTGTTGATGTGTGGATATTGGTGTGCTCTCGGCCGGCTCCAGACGAATAAGATTCTTCGGCCATAGCAGCACCCAACCCTTGCAGCTTCCAATCTGCGGCGGGGTCTCGCCGTCCTCTCCCACATGCTGTACTGGAGGAGGCAAAGCCTCATGCCCCGATTTCACACTGGACAAGCTAACCCTAAAGTGCCCAGCGGGGATCGGCTGGTTGTGGAACGTGGGTTGCAAGGGGTTCATTATCATCCCCTTTCCCACATCCACCTTCTGGCCTTTGATCAAGTAGAGTATGGTGCAAGGGGTTTCTTCGTCCTGCAAACACATATGTCTGTGGCG
Source organism: Triticum aestivum (assembly GCF_018294505.1). NCBI lineage: Eukaryota > Viridiplantae > Streptophyta > Magnoliopsida > Poales > Poaceae > Triticum > Triticum aestivum. The sequence continues at coordinate 748,158,543 of NC_057801.1, forward strand.
TAAAACATCCGAAAGGCAATGAAAATGGAATATGAGCGGAGCGACTACGCAAGGAGGCCTAGTTGCATGAACAAGTGATGGTGCGGTGTTGTTGTTGTTCATGGAGTTGCTCCCGGAGAAACTGGGCATTGGGAAATAATGTACCGTCTTGTCTGGATTTTCCTTCGTCCAGTTGATGATAGCTGGAACCAAGTTAGTAGCAAAATCATTTCTGCAGTCAGTTACAGCTGCATTGACTGCCTGCTGTAGCAACTCATTTTTCTCCTCGGCTATTTTTTTCACGTCCTCAGCTGCTTTTTTCTCGACTACGAGCTTCACCTTCACATTGATGTCCGCCTGACTAAACTTCTTTTTCTGCTTCTTGGCCTCCGGGCCCTCGTTGTAAAACACCTTTAACATGGCGCCGTCTCCAGCACCGTGCACACGACCATATTGCGGCCTCTGGCCCAAAGGGAGTCCCTTAAGTTCGTTCAAGGCCCGGTTGAGAGGGGTGTCCCACTTGGGCCTCATCGGAGAAGTAGGGCTTTCGGCTGCAAGCTAGTGTTGCTTCTCCTACAGAAGGAGCGTGAACGGTTTAGGAATGTGTAGTCGACTAGATATGGAGCTAAATGTAAGGTGCTAAAAGAATAATTACCAGTAGTCTAATCAATTTCCTCGTGATCTGGTCCGTGTAAAAAACCTTTTTTTCCTTGTCCCACTTGTAGCGGGCCCTGATGAAGTCACGCTCCAAGGGGTTGGTGAACTTCGCAAAGGGGTTTGGGATACTCGCGTCTACACGTTCCGCGTCCTCCTTATCCCATATGGGCCTTTTACCGAGGTAGCCACGGCTTCCGAGACGATGCTTCCCCGTGTTCCTTTGCTGAAGACTCTTGAATTTCGCAGCCTTAGCCTTGGCTTCCTCGGTAGCACAAGTGTCCTTGAACTTTTCAAACTCCTCTTCCGTAAGTGTCGGATTTTCGTCCAGAATCTTGGACAGGGGTTCCTCAGCCTCAATAGCTCGTTTCACCCTCCCTTTCCAGGAGGCCAAATCATTGTTGCACATGCCCATGGTGTGATTGTTAATCTTTTTCATCTTCGGATCATCCCACGGTTGTTCTATGGTATCATCCTGGTCGGGGAACTTGAATCTCTTGTGCAACTTCGTCAGGAGCAACTGCGTCAAATGTTCTTTACTCCTTAAGTCATCATCGTTGATGCTTGCACATTCCCGTAGGATGCATCCTACTTGGTTCCCATAGCACTTGCGAGGTTCTTCCAGCTCTAATGGCTCAAACTTGCCAGGTGCCATCTTTGTGATCACTAGTCGTCCAATTCCTAGTTTGTTAGGTTTTCGTATCCTCTGCTTCTTCTGCTTCTTATTTTCAGTAGCGGCATCGGTGCCGGTACCTTCCCCGCCGGTATCTTCCCCGCCGGTACCTTCCCAGCCGGTCTCGATGCCGCCATCGGTGCCGGCGCCGTCGGTGTCGTTGTCGGCGTCAGTACCATCATCGAGGCCGACCTGCAAATCTTGCTTAGCAGTCAAATAGTCGAGGTACTCTTGTTCACCCTCATAATCCATCTCGTCTGCATCTTGGTCAGAAGGCCCAGTTTCTTCGTTGTTCGACATGTTTCCTATGATTAAGTCTCCTCGTTTATTTCTAAAAGTATGAAAAAAATGAGAAATGACATAAAAAAGAAATCTATGTGCCAACACTCGATATGCCTACTATCTAGCACAAATCATGCCAAAATTCACGGAAAATTTCGGCATGACCTTTGCTAAAAAATGGACATATCGAGCGCCTGAAATTCACCAGAATGGAAATGAATCAACATTCTGGCATAACATAGACCACTTGGATCATTTACCAAAATTGAACCAAAACATCACATGTCCAAATGACATGTCCAAATTCCAAACATGACATGTCCACATATCACATATCCAGTTCAAATTTGCATATAAATTCAGCCTACCTAAATTTGCTTTAACAAGGGATGTTGATTTGGAAAATTGCTTAAATGCTGCCTTTTCTTTTAACTACAATTGCTTAACCCTATTTTAAAACCTAGCTAAATTCATAACTAAACAGATAACCTAATTAACCTACTGCCCTAACTAAAACCTAAGTAAATTAACCAAAGAACCCTAGCTAGCAGAGAGAGAGGGGGGTTACAGAGGGTGTAGGGGCGAGGAGGCAGGCCCGACGACGGCCGAGATAGGGAGGGGAGGAAGCAGAGGAGGGAGGCGTGGCGCGTCGGGGTCGGGGGCGAGCGCTGGGTCGGGGGCGAGCACCGGGGTCGGGGGCAAGCGCCAGGGCGCGGCGGTGCGACGGGGAAGAAAGAGTGGGGATTTGGGAGGGGGGAAGAGGCGGGATGAAGCAGAGAGAGTAATGATTTTGGATTAAGTGGACGTAGCAGTAGCGCATTTAGACCAAACGCACTACTACTATTACAGGCAGCTATAGCAGTTTTATACGGAAACTGCTACTACTACCTTGACTAGCTGTAGCTCTTTTTCAGTCAAGCGCTACTTTTTTTTCGAGAGCAGTGAACGAATGGAAGGCGATATATATTGCATCATTTGACGGTTAAACATGTATACAAAATAGGAACATATATATTACATCATTGGACCCATGCATAATAATGGCTAAATGTGTATACAGAATAGGAACACACACACACACACACACACACACACACACACATATATATATATATATATATATATATATATATATATTACATCATTTAACCGATAACATACGGTTCCTCAGCGTTGACTTTTCGTTTTTGAGTCAGCTTCTTTCCCTTCTTGTTTGTTGAAGAATAATTGAGCCCCTCATTGTGACTTTGCCTTTTCCATGGAGTACGATTTTTCTTAGGTAATGTAGTATTGATTCTTCTTTTGACGTATACTTCATCATCATCGTCATCTTCCCTCATTGGGTTGCCGTATTGATCATAGTCTTCCTCGTTGGCGACTCCATCCATTCCAATGATGTTCCTTTTGCCTCTCCTCACGACAACACGACTGGGATTGCATCGGTCGGTTATGAAGAAGCATTGTGTCACGTCCTTAGCGTGTACCCATGGCTTGCTTTTTGCGATAGCATTCACAGTAGCGCTCTTGGCGTCGAGTATAGTCATGGTAGTGAAATTCCGGTTTTCTCTTTCGACATTCTTAGCCCATCTGACACGGAACATTGTCGTGTTGTGCAGTCCAGCGTAGTCAAGCTCCCAGATCTCCTCGACCCTTCTGTAAAATCTTTCAGTTGCGTCATTGTCGCTGCCGGTCATGCATTCCATCATCAGCACTGAGTTCTAATCATCATTGTCCGTATCTTTGGCCTCCGTGTAGAACGTGTATCCGTTGATATCGTATGCCTGATAGGTTACGAGGTTGGGCGAGGGGCCATGTGCTAAGTTGTATATGAGCAATCCGTCCTTAGAGCCCTCCTCCGGGGGATTAGCAATAATATGCTCTTTGAACCAATGGAGGAAAGTGGAGTTGTGCTCTCTCGTAACTTCGGCATCCGTCCTGCATACCCCCCGGTCACGATACTTCTTTGTGATAATTTCTTTGTGCAGTGCCACGAAAGGATCTACCTCGTCTAGGTGTTGTAGCACTACCAAGTTTGCTCTGTCAAAGTCGCATCGTCGATCTGAGTATGCCATGTGCAGTTCCCTGCGACCATTGGAGTGACCTTCTCCTTCGAGCCTCCCATCGTGCTTGTTAATGGGCAAACCAACACTAACACCAGGCGGCTGCAGGTCTGCGCCATATAGAAAATTCTCGCAGAAAGAGAAGCATTCTTGTGTCAGATAGCCCTGGACGATGCTTCCATCTGGACGGGACATGTTACGAACGAATCCTTTGATGATCCCATTCATCCTCTCAAATGGCTTCATGTTGTGCAGAAATGACGGCCCCAGGTATATTATGTTGTCCACAATATGGACACACAGATGCACCATCACGTCAAAGAACGCGGGCGGGAAGTACTCTCAAGCTCATTCAGTATCACAATGATCTCTTCCTGTATCCTTCGGAGCTGCTTCACACCGATCGACTTTCGAGAGATGACATCGAAAAAGTTGCAGAGACCAATAAGCATGTCACGGACGTGCTTGTCCATTATCCCTCTAAGGGCAACAGATAGTATGTGCATCATCATCACATGACAGTCATGGGACTTCATCCCGCTGAACCTTTTCTTGTCCGTGTCTAGATATCTGCTTATCTTGTCACAGTAACCGGAACTAACTTTGACTCCGGTAAGGCACTTAAAGAATTGACCGATCTCAGCCTGACTTAAGGTGAAGCAAGAAGGGGGGCAATAATCCTCTTTCTTTATTTTCTTGCCCTTATTCTCCCGTGCCTCTGTCTTCGTCTCTGGCTCGTCTGACATTTTACGGGGCGACATGTGCAGATCTTCCCTGATTTTCAAATCTTGCAAGTCTTTTCTTGCCTTCGGCCCATCCTTGGTTTTATTCGGCATGATCATCAGTGTTGCGAGCAAGCTCTCACAGACATTCTTACAGATATGCATTTGATCAAGGCAATGAGGTGTATCGAGTTTGAGCCAATACTCCAAGTCCCAGAACATAGACCTCGTCTTCCATACCTTCAGCAGCGGCTCCGGCGCCTTTCTCATCATCTTTCCCGGCGCGGGGCACTCCTTCCAGTTTTTCAACAGCTCATCGATTTTGGCACCGCTCCGCTTACGTGGAGGTCCCTGATGCTCAGCATGACCATTGAATAGATCTCCATGGTTTCTCCACGGGTCGTCCTGTTCGAGCCATCTTCAATGCCCCATGTACACGACTTTCCCAAACCCGCCATCTTTCCTTGACGTTAGCTGCTGAGATGTCGTATCATCCATGCACCGCATGCATCCGCAATATCCATGGCACACCTAGCCCGCAACATATCCGTAACCGAGATAGTCATGCACCGTCGTGATCAGCGCGGCTCTCATGTAGAAATACTCGCATTTGCTGGTGTCAGTGTCAAAACCGGCGGATCTCAGGTAGGGGGTCCCGAACTGTGCGTCTAGGCGGATGGTAACAGGAGACAAGGGACACGATGTTTTTACCCAGGTTCGGGCCCTCTTAATGGAGGTAAAACCCTACTCCTGCTTGATTAATATTTATGATATGGGTAGTACAAGAGTAGATCTACCACGAGATCAGAGAGGCTAAACCCTAGAAGCTAGCCTATGGTATGATTGTTGTTTGTCCTACGGACTGAAACCCTCCGATTTATATAGACACCGGAGAGGGTTAGGGTTACACAGAGTTGGTTACAATGGTAGGAGATCTACATATCCGTATCGCCAAGCTTGTATTCTACGCCAAGGAAAGTTCCATCCGGACATGGGACAAAGTCTTCAATCTTGTATCTTCATAGTCTAGGAGTCCGGCCAACGGTGATAGTTCGGCTATCCGGACACCCCCTAATCCAGGACTCCCTCAGTAGCCCCTGAACCAGGTTGCAATGATGACGAGTCCGGCGCGCATATTATCTTCGGCATTGCAAGGCGCGTTCCTCCTCCGAATACTTCATAGAAGATTTTGAACACAAGGATAGTGTCCGGCTCTGCAAAATAAGTTCCACATACCACTGTAGAGAGTATAATCTTTACACAAATTTAATCTGCTGATGTATTCTGTAGCGTGACATCACACCACGGCCAAACTTTTACTGGAATCGTTTTTACTGTCCCACCTCAGCGCGTTTAGCGAGGCGGTTTCCTTGGCACGTCTTGTCAAAGCAGAGATCGTGTCCCCTTATTCCGAGATTCTCATCAATACGGCGTGGGTAACCCAACCGCGCCATTGATTACGACGCTTGGGAGATAAGCGAGTTTTATCAGGCTGGTGGGAACGCATAGTTTCGTCCGTCCATATAAGGGGATAAGGATCCACCTTTTTACCTACGCCTTCTTCCTCCTTTGCTTATCCATTTCCGCGCACTCGAGCTCCAGCGCCCAAGTCCACACATCTCGCCTCAACCTTCCCCAGCCATGTCCGGAGCGGGAGGCAAGTGGATGGTCTCCTCCGTAACGGAGGGGCACATCAAAAAGTTGAGGAAAGCCGGATACCTACACAACGACATTGTGCACCGGCTTCCAGACGAGAGGTAGCTCGTCCCCACCCCTAGGCCACATGAGAGGGTAGTGTTCCTTCCCCATTTCCTCCGCGGATTGGGCTTCCCACTCCACCCATTTGTCCGGGGGCTCATGTTCTACTACGGCCTGGATCTCCATGATCTGGCCCCGAATTTCATCATCAACATCTCAGCGTTTATCGTTGTGTGCGAGGCCTTCCTCCGCATCAAGCCCTACTTCGTCTTATGGCTGAAGACCTTCAATGTCAAGCTGAAGGTAGTGGGCGGCCAGCAGGCGGAGTGTGGAGGCGCCATGGTAGGCAAGATGCCCAATGTCATATGGCTCGAGGGCGCCTTCGTGGGAACCATCAAAGGGTGGCAATCGGGGTGGTTCTACATCACCGAGCCGCGTGATCCTGAATGGGCAGCGGTCCCCGAATTCCGATCTGGCATCCCCACACGGCTCACTTCCTGGAAAGAGACGGGCCTGGCGTGGGGTGATTTGGAAGAGCTGACCGGACTCCGAACCTGCGTCCAAAACCTGGTGAACAAGAAGATCAAGCTCGTCAATGAAGTCCAGGTCATGCTCATCCGCCGGATCCTCCCGTGCCAACAACGGGCCTTCAACTTGTGGGAGTTTGATCCGGCATAGCACCAAACCTTGAGCGGGCTCTTCGACACTACGTACGAAGACGCCTAGAAGGTGCTGTTCAAGGGCGCCGAGGCTCCCGCATCCTCTACCGAAGATCGCGGATTCAGCTCGCAGCGTCAAGCCGGCGAGGTAAGCTATTTTACCCTTTACAGGACACTATTTCATAGTTTGACTCTATGCGGGATCTAAACTCCCCTACCTTTGACAGGCCTGGCAGAAGAAGTCTGGGCAGGTTAACTGTCCGGCTCCCTTACCAGAAGACCCAGCGGACGCCCGATTGACGGGGCTGCTGGTTCCGGCACCTCACGTGGTGCCGGACAAGAAGGCCAAGAAGAAGGCCACGGGAACTCGAAAGAGTTCTCGGCATCAGGTGTTATCGGACTCATCATCCGATGACTCCGAGGCGGACTCCTCCCGCGAAGACGAGGAGGAGAAGAAAGAGGCTTCTTCCCCAACGGGGGGAGAGAAGAAAAGGAAGGCCTCCCCAACTGGGGAGGCCGGAGGGTCCAAGAAGGGAAATACCCTTCCTCCGGACTACTCCACCAACGCCGACGACGGCGAAGAGGAGTGGCCCTCGAAGGCCAAGCCCCCGGCGAGATCATAAGTGTCCGGATTCCAGAATAACTCATGATTTTTCATTTGTCGCATAGTGTCTTCTAATGCCGAATACAACCATGTAGCCCGCCCAAGGATGAGCTTCCCGCTTCATCGAGGGGCTCCTTGGGTTCGTCGGATGTGAATAGCACTTCGCTTCCGACGGCCTCCTACCCTCGCGACACAGAAGACACCGCGGTGGAGTCCCAAAAGGGGCCCAACCAGGAGGAGGTGGTCCTAGAGGCGCCGCAAGGCGACCTCCCGGACTCCAGGCGCAAAGGGGGCAAAACCCCAGAGGGCTCTAAGTTCGGCCCTGTGCCGGACTCCGTACCGGAACCTTCGGTGGTTCCGGAGTCCTGCAGGCAGCCCCTTTGTAAGAAGGGAGAGACTGCGACCTCGGTGGCCTCCGTCCAACCGGAGTCACCGGATAGCTTGCTGGAGGCGCTTAACGGCACCTCCATCAACGAGCCGCACCGCACTATCATGAGTGTGGTGATCCAGAAAGTTCAGTCCGCCAAGAGCGGGCTGACTGAAGCATGTACCAGCCTTCTAACAGGTTTTGAGGTAAGTTTTTAAGATACGTAAGAATATTACCGCATAGACAGTAGCCCCTGATGCTTAGTTCGGTGTTCGGAAAGAAAAGCCAAGCTGAGGATCCAAAAAGATATACGCAGGAGCCTAACATAAATATGTCAATATGGGAATGCAGGCTGCGCTGCTGACCTCTGCCGCACTGACTGCGTGTCGGTGTACAAAAAGAGGGGTACACTTTTCGTACCCCTATAACTGTGCACGGGCAGTTCGAGCCACAGACGCCACCACGCCAAGCAAGGAAAGGGAGGTGAGCCAAGGTAAGACCGAAGCTTGGAAAGAGAAGAACGACGCCAAGACCAAGACCACAAAGAGCAAAGGGGACGAAGCGGACTCCCCCGACAAGATCCTTGCCGGGGGGCAGGTTTAGCGAACCCGGCAAGGCCCTTGCCGTGGCAGCTCGCCCCACACCTATGGAGCGAATCACCCTTGAGTCCACTGCCCCCATGGGGCAAGGATTCGAGAGACATCCCCGTGGTGGCATGTAGATCTTTGTGAAGACATTCAAGATCAAATTCACGCTATAGAAGATGACGACCCCTAACGGGATCCCAGCCAAGGAGGACCACAAGACCCCCGGCAGGAGCCTTGCCGGGGATGATAGTGGGTGCCACGGCAAGACCCTTGCCGGGGCCCCGGCAAGACTCTTGCCGGAGCTACGGCGAGGCCCTTGCTAAAGGCACCCGTAGGGCCACCGTCAGGCCCACGCCAATTCCAAACCCTCCACCGCCGTTCGCATGCGGCTGCTGACCCAATCAGTTGGGCAAGCACCTGCGTGGCGGCAAGCAGATCTTTGTGGAAGCCCACTGCTGCGCCACCTCAGCTACCTGCCTGCCTACATGGCACCATAGGCACCGCTGGCCAGGGCGCGTGTTGACACGATCGGCGACGGACAAGACTGGGCTCTCCCCCGCCCCCGATAAAGTAGGGACACCTAAGCACGACGCATTAAATGCGCCTTGTCACGTAATGCGAGGGATAAACTCGTATCACTATACCCTTTCCACCTCCTGTGTGCCACTGTGGCGGCCCCTTTCCCTATAAAAGGAGGCCCAGGGCGACCAGGAGGGGGATTCGGCTTTTTGGAGCTCTTGACGCCCCATTGCTAGCTCAGGAACATAGGTAAACAAATCACCAAGCAGGAGTAGGGTTTTACGCATCCTCGCGGCCCGAACCTGGATAAAGAATCCGTGTGCTACCTGTTTGATCCGCCCTTCTCACAACCCCGCACCTCGCAACCGTAGTAGGGATTCTCGTGATCCCATAGGTGTCATCCTCGCACCGACATCTTTGGCGCGCCAGGTAGGGGGCGCAGTTGTGAGAATCGGCTCTAGCGGTTAGTTTGACGCTTCTTCATCGCCATGGCACCCAAGAAGAAGAAGACGGCGGCGGTTGGACCGTCGGGAGCCGGGCATTCCGTCCCGACGCGGGCGAGCAGCGGACCGGTCGCAGAAAGGACCCGAGGCGCCGTTCGCGAACACCAACACCGTCCCAGCAGCCGAAGTTTGGGAGGCGGCGATGTTCGTGCGCCTGGTAACGGGCAGCACGCCGCCAAATCCAAAGACGTAGCCAGGACCTCCGCGGGTGGCGCGGGGCCTTCCAAGATCGCCGCCACCCTGCCTGAAGGCAACGCGAGGGCTTCCAAGACTCCCACATTGACACCGACAGTGCGCTCTTCTCAAGCGGCGCGCGACGAACGACGTGATCACGCCGAGGACCTCGGGCATCGCCACGGAAAGAGCCCAGAGCGCCACTCCCGGGATTTAGAAGACCTGCCCGCCCGCCGAGGCACTGGTGAAGATGGCATGCGACCGCGGGGTCGTGATAGAGCTCCTTCTGACATAATCAGAAGTCGAAGCGCGTCGCGATCCATGCAGGTTTCGCTGCCACCAACACCAGCAGAAGCCCTGGCACACGCGCAGTTGCTCCTCGATTTCCCTCCCATCACGGGGAAACTCGACGAATGGAGAGCCACTATCCGAAGTCTTGTTGCGATGGCCAACAAAGATGAACCGAGCCGACGCAGTCCCACACACCAGTGGCAGAAGGGCCGGCGGCGCCGCGACCATGGTGCACTCGCCTCCTCCTTGCCCGGTACCTCGGACGCCGGCCCGTCGCAACGTCACGGGCGATGAGATCTCCGTAGCATCGTCCGACCCACGGGCCCACTGTGACCAGCGCCAAGTTCTTCGGGAACGAGAACATGAGGACACTCAAACCACTATCGAGCGCCGGCACGGGGCGCGCCACCAATCAGACAGGCGAGCAGGTCCTGCTGTGAGCCACCCAGCACCGGGGAGCCCTGGAGGCCTACCTTACGAGGTAGGCTGTCCAGCTTTTACCCATGAGTTGCGGCAGTTCCAGTGGCCCACTCACCGCACCTTCAAACCTGACGTGGGCGAGAAGTACAGTGGCAAGACCCATCCGTCCGAGTTCCTCAGCGTCTACACCATCGCGATGCAAGCTGCCGGAGCCCGTGACGATAAGGTGCTTTTGAATTACTTTCCGTTGGCTCTTAAACCCAATGCCATGTCATGGTTGATGCTCTTGCCGGTAGACTCTATTTCCTCCTGGTCGGATTTGTGCCATGAGTTCGTGGGCGCCTTTACTGGAGGCCACCAAGCCCATGGCCAGGCAAGCGACCTGCACGTCATTCCCCAGAAGGGAGGCGAGAGTCTCCGTAAGTATATTCAGAGGTTCAGCCGGGTACAGTACAATATCCCTGATGTTCACCCTGCTGCCATCATCAGCGCGTTCCACCAGAACGTGCGTAACCCCAAGATGCGCGAAGAGCTGGCAATGAACAAGGTGAGGGATGTGGCAGAACTCTATGTTCTTGCCGACAAATGTGCCCGAGCCGAGGAGGGAAGGAAGTACCCCGGCGAAAATGCCGGCGTGGAAACCGACTCTTTGGATGAGGATACGGCTGCCCCGACGAAGAAAGGCTGGTGCCGCAACAGGAAGCGCAAAGGAAAAGCCGTGCTTGTCGTCGAGGGATCCGAAGACTCCAGCTCCACCAAGAAAACCAAGGCAGATGACCCCGTCAAGGAGGTTGCCGGGTGCATCGCATGCCAGGCCTTGGCGGCTGCCGAGAAGCCGGGAAACTCCGACAAGTGATACTGCAAGATCCATCGCACCAAGGGCCATGCTCTCCAGGACTGCCGACAGGTCGAGCTCCTTGCTGAAAAGCAGAGGGCTGAGTATGAGAGGCGGGACAAGGAGAAGGGCCCAGATGGTGCTGAGGGGTCCGGCAAGAAGCGTGACGGCCAGGCGGGCCGTCGCGGCAAGGATAGGCAACAGGAGAGGCCCGCCCGGGGCCGTGACAGAAAGCCAGAAGACGACGATCACGAATAGGACGACGAATCCGGTGACCAAGAGTTTCAGAAAGCTACAGAGGCCATGTGCATCGACGGTGGCGCCTCGCTGCATACTTCTCACCGCCGGTTTAAACAGTGGGCGCGAGAGATTATAGCAGCAGAGCCATCGTTTGATGCCCAAAGGACGCTGAAGTGGTCCAGCACACCTATCATTTTCGACACTGAGGACCACCCTGATCGCACTACTGCAGTCGGGTGCTTGCCATTGTTGGTTTCACCAACGATACGTAACCTCAAGGTGATGAAGATGCTAGTCGATGGCGGGGCCGGTCTGAACTTGATCTCGCCTGCCGTGATCGAGAAACTGCAGATTCCTGATGGAGACCTCGAAGAGACGGGCACATTTCAGGGCGTCAACCCGGGAAGAAGCCAACCCAAGGGAAGGGTCACGCTGCCCGTGACTTTTGGAAGCGACCTGAACTTCAGGACGGAGAGGATTGTGTTCGATGTTGCCGGGATCCCCTTGCCCTACAACGGGATCCTCGGCCGCCCAGCACTGGCCAAGTTCATGGCGGCGTCACACTATGCCTACAACACCCTGAAGATGCCTGGGCCTATGACGATCATCACCATCCCCTTCGACAAGAAAGACGCGTTGGTTTGCGCTGACCAACTATACCAGCAAGCAGTTGCAGCAGCTGCCGCTGCTAGGGCACCTGCTCCTGCCGCCGGGACCCCGGGAGGGAAGAAGAAGAAGAAGAAGACCGGTGGGACCTCGGACACCCACTCCGGCAAGCGCACCTCTTCAGAGTGTAGCGCTGCCGTCGAGGACGTGCCACAGAACTCTACCGGCGGGAACAAAAAGCCCAGGGTCGTATCACCGGGAACCAAGAAGGTCTCTGTCAATGAGGACGGCACGGGAGGAGCTTTTACCATAAGCTCCGCCCTTGACGGCAAATAGGAAGACGCGCTCGTCACCTTCCTGCGGGCGAATGTCGATGTGTTTGCATGGCAAGCTTCCGACATCCCCGGTGTTCCCAGGGAGGTGATTGAGCACCACCTTGCTGTTTGTCCTCATGCACGGCCCATCAAGCAGAAGGTCAAAAAGCAAGCTTTGGAACGATAAGAGTTCATTACCGAAGAGATCCGGAAACTGGAAGCAGCGGGTTTGGTATGGGGAGTGCTCCATCCAACGTGGTTGGCCAATCCGGTCGTGGTGCGCAAGGCGAATGGGAAGTGGAGACTATGTATTGATTACACAGATATCAATAAGGCTTGCCCTAAGGACCCCTTCCCGTTGCCGCGCATCGACCAAATTGTTGACTCCATGGCTGGGTGTGATCTGCTGTTGTTCCACGACGCCTACTCCGGCTACCACCAGATCTTCATGACAAGAGAAGACGAAGAGAAAACAACATTCATCACCCCATGTGGTACGTATTGTTTCATGCGGATGCCTTTTGGGTTGAAGAGTGCTGGCTCGATGTTTGCGAGGGCGGTCCAGGTTGGTTTTGAACCCCAGCTCCATAGAAATATGGAGGCTTATATGGATGACATAGTGGTCAAAACCAAGGACAGGGCAACCCTCATACCAGATTTGCAAGAAACATTTGCAAACCTGCACAAGATCAATCTCAAGCTGAACCCTGAGAAGTGCGTCTTTGGCATCCCGTCCGGCAAGCTTCTCGGGTTCTTGGTGTCACAACGTGGGATAGAGGCCAACCCGAACAAAATCAAAGCTATAGAGCAGATTGAAGCACCCAAGCGAATCAAGGATGTGCGTCGGCTTGCTGGTTGCATCGCCGCCATGGGCAGGTTCATTTCCAAGTCTGCCGAGCGCGCCCTTCCCTTTTTCAAGATCCTGAAAAAGGCGGGCCCGATGGAGTGGACGCCAGAAGCCGAAGCAGCATTGCAAGATTTGAAGAAGTACCTCTCCTCCACGCCAATACTAGTCGCGCCCAGGCCACACGAGTCGTTGCTGCTATACCTGGCGGCGACAGACCAGGTGGTCAGCGCCGCGCTGATGGCACAGAGAGAGAGAGAGAGAGATCAATGACGAGGATATGGCAGCGGCAGAGCCCGACACCACCAATGCAGAGATGACACAGCCAGTTGACATGCCGCCGAAGAAGAAAATGGTGCAGCACCCGGTCTACTTTGTTAGTTCCCTCCTGCAGGGGGCTAGATCGAGGTATTCCGGCATGCAGAAATTGCTCTTCGGCCTTCTTATGGCCTCGAGGAAGCTGCGCCACTACTTCCAGGCACACGAAATCACTGTCGTCACTCGCTTCCCTCTGCAGCGGATATTGCACAATCCGGATGCGACGGGAAGGATTGTGGAATGGGCACTGGAACTGTCCAGCTTTGGTCTCAAGTTTGAAAGTACCTCGACAATTCAGAGTCGAGTCCTAGAAGAGTTCATTGCAGAATGGACCGCAACGCCTGACGAAGAAGCTCAAGAGACTGCTCTCGCCGGCAAAGGGGCAAGTTGTGATTGGATCATGTACTTTGATGGAGCTTTCTCATTACAGGGCGCCGGGGCTGGCGTACTGCTTGTCTCGCCCACTGGAGAGCACCTCAAGTACGTAGTCCAGATGCACTTCCCCAGGGAGATGTCAACCAACAATACAGCAGAGTATGAAGGGCTGCTTGCTGGTCTTAGAATCTCGGCGGACCTCGGAATCAAGAAACTCATCGTCAGGGGGGACTCGCAGCTCGTCGTCAAGCAAGTCAACAAGGATTACCAGAGCCCGTTGATGAAGGCCTACGTCGATGAAGTGAGAAAGCTGGAAGAGCGTTTCGATGGTATACGGGCTGAACACGTTCCCCGAGCGGAGAACAATATCGCCAATTACCTGTCCAAACGCGCTGCCCTCAAGCTACCTGTGGAACTAGGTACCTTTGTGCTTCAGCTAACTCAGCCATCCGTTGATCCATCAACATAGCAGAATAAGAGGAGGAAATCAGGGCCCAGCAAGTACTTCCCCGCCGAGCTCCCCAGAGCAGCCGACAAGGATGTTGCCGAGGGTACCGAGCCCACCATGGGAAGACTGGCTCCGGCGGAGCGTTAAGCTCTCGCCATCGAGACAGCCGTTCCTATAGCAGAGGAAATGCCTTTAGCCCTCGCCGTCGAGCCCCAGGCTCCAGCATGGGCACAACATACCGTCCGATTCCTCCAAACAGGGGAACTTCTCGAGGAGCAGGAAGAAGCGGAGAAAGTAGCCTGTCACTCTACCAACCAGTTCATCGATGACGTCCTGTACAGAAAGAGGCCGAACGGTGTGAAATTGAAGTGTATCCCTCGAGAGGAAGGACTGGAGCTGTTGGCGGAGATACGCGGAGGCATCTGTGGATCCCACATTGGGTCAAGGGCCCTTGCCGGCAAGGCATTCCGGCAAGGTTTCTTCTGGCCCACCGCCCTCCATGATGCAACGACACTCGTCACCAGGTGTGAAGCGTGTCAGTTCCATTCAAAGAAGCTCCATCAGCCAGCCCAAGCCCTTCAAACCATTCCTCTCTCCTGTCCCTTCTCGGTCTGGGGGCTCGACATACTGGGCCCTTTCCCCTGCGCTGTCGGGGGCTTTGAGTACTTGTACGTTGCAATCGACAAGTTCACAAAGTGGCCAGAGGTGGAGGCAGTAAGGAAGGTCACAACCCAGTCAGCCGTCAAGTTCTTCAAGGGACTGGTGTGTCGTTTTGGCGTACCTAACAGGGTTATCACCGACAACGGCACCCAGTTCACAAGCTGCACCTTCATGCAATATATCCAAGACCTCGGTAGCAGAATCTGTTTTGCTTCCGTCGCTCACCCACGAAGCAATAGTCAAGCTGAGAGGGCAAATGCTGAAGTACTGCGAGGCTTGAGGACCAAGACCTTTGACAGGCTGCATAAGAGTGGAAGGCACTGGATTGATGAGTTGCCAACGGTTATTTGGTCGATCAGGACGACGCCAAATCGAGCCACCGGCCAGACACCTTTTGCCCTGGTATATGGGGCGGAAGCAGTTCTCCCCACTGAACTCATATAAGGGTCACCTCGAGTGCTCGCTTATAACGAGCTTGAGCAAGAGCAACTGTGGCAAGATGACGTGGTGCTCATTGACGAAGATCGTCTTCGGGCGGCTGTAAGAGCAGCACGGTACCAGCAAGCCTTGTGCCGCTACCATAGCCGCAAGGTTCATGCCCGGAGCCTTGAGGAAGGCGACCTTGTCCTTCGGCGCGTTCAATCGGCCAAGAATTACAACAAGTTGACGCCAAAGTGGGAAGGCCCTTATCAGGTAATACGAGTCACCAGGCCTGGCGCAGTCCGCCTGGAGACTGAGGATGCTGTTCCGGTGAGTAACTCCTGGAACATTGAACATCTTCACAAGTTTTACCCGTGAGGCGCGGCTTGCCGGGCCCCTCGGCAAGCCACCTTTTGTACAAGCATTGCCGATGATGCATGTAACCCTTTGTACAAAGCCAGGCGCAGACCCTGAGCATAAATAAATGAAGCGCTGGTGCCCTAAGTTATAGCATGCATGCTAGGTCAAGTCTCGTCCTTGGTTAGGGTTGATAGTGCTTAGTGGCGACTAACCCCTAGCTTAGAGGTCGGGTGTGCGTCTCTTTGCCGATCTTTTGTCTTCTTTGGTTCGCAGGACTCACGGATATCCTTGTCGGATCACTTGGGGACAAGAAATAAAAGAGGAACAGACTGGCATCTAAACCCCAGCAAGCCAGTGTTGCCGGGGGCTGCGAGTACAAAGATTTGCCCACGGCAAACCAGAGTTGCCGGGGGCTACAGCTTCAGATAAGTTCTTCATCCCTTATCATGCGTTCCCCCATGGACTAAGGGATGTGAAACCTCGTTTTTTCCAAAGCTACCGTGCTCCCCTAAAAACTCTAGGCCCTAGGGCTCGTTCCTGGGGCCAGGTTTGGTCGTAGTCACGGCAGCAAAAGAATGAAATGAGGAGCCTGAACCCACCTCATCCCTAACTCCGCGGAAAGCGAGAAAGGACGAGCGAAGTGGGAAGACGGCAGGGCCTGTTGCCGGGCAAAGAAATGTTTATCTTAAGGATATCAAGGATTTATTCCTCATCGTGGGTTCTACCCGCAAACAAATGACCTGGCAAGCATCCCCTTTTTCATTAAAAACATCCCACTCAGGTACGGGCCATAGGGAATGAAAAACATGAATAGTGGGGTTTACAAGTTTTAAATTCAACTAGAACCTAAAGGCTTACAAACTAAAAAGAGATAAGGTGATCGTAATCCCTTTCTTGTCCCTCTCCTCAGGAGGCAGGTCAAAGAGGCGAAAAGGGCAAGAGGGAGCGCCTAGGCGAACTACGGGTGGCAGGAGGCACCAAGAGAACATCTCGGTGACCGTCCAAAGGCTAGATGGTGATGGCGGCGCCGGAAGCAGAGCTCGAAGACGAGGCGGCAAGATGTCAGCACGCGTCGAAGGCATCAGTGCCCGCGTACTCCGATTTGACGGCCTTGCCGCCCGCCCTCTTCCTCTTCCGCAGCCTCCCAACGCCAGCCGCCCAAGGAGGCGACCCCGAGAAGTTTAGGAAGCCGGCGACACGGATGATGGGATCACCGGTGCTGCGCGGAGCGACGCCCGACACCTAGTCGGACCCGTCATCCTGCCGCCCGCTACCCTCGTCGTCGCTGCCGCTGTGTTCCTCATCACTCCCGCCCGAGGAAGAATCTTCTCTATCAGAAGAGCTCTCCACGCAGCACCTTGCCCGAGTCCCGAAGCACCCAAAGACCTTGACGGAGAGGAGGCCGCCCTCCATCAGCTTGAAATGGAGGGTAAGCCCCGCCGTCAAGCGATGGATATGAGCGAACGTCTTCCACCCTCGGCCAAGATACATCACGTGAGGGGCTGGGAAGTCGACGCGAGCTCGCGTACCGCTGATCCAACAGCCCCTCATGTGCAACTTCAAGGACTCTGGCGGATCCAGCTCCATCTCGCTCGCGAATGGGGTCGGGAGACGAAGACGACGGTGAGGCGACTGGCGCAGCCTGACGAAGAACTCGCAAGGGTAATCTCCAACATGGCCCTCCACGGAGGGAGGAACTACTGGCGGAGGCGGGACCGGCGCGCCACCCCATTCTCCTCTTCCCTGAGCGCCTCGACCTCATCCGCGGCCTCATCCACGGCCTTGCCCCCTCCCCCTTTCCCTCGCGACTGGCTCCACCACCGCGGGTAAAGGGGAAGGGAGGGCGCGTTGTCGAGCAGCGACCCTCGCCGCCACCGTTGAAGAGCCAGGATCCCCTCTCTCCATGGCGAACGGGGGGGGGGGAGCGGATGGGCAGAAGCTGAAGAAAAAAGAAAACGAAAGAGTGCGGGACTCCATTCCCCCCCCGGGCTCTTTGTAAAGAGCCAGGATGGGGGCTCAGCCACCCCACTCAGCCAATCGGGACCCAGAAAGCGCAAGGAACTGGGACCAACTCACTACCCCGGCCTGCAACGGCCTGGTTCCCCGCCCCCACCGTTCGCCACCCTGAGCACGTGAGAACCACGTGGCGGGCATGCAGAACCGAGGCGACGAGTGAGGTGACCTCTCCCCACCCCGTGATCGTGGGGGGGGGGGGAGTGCCTTGAAGACCGCGCCCCGGCCCTGTTCAGTAAATGGGCCGAGCCTCCACGCCTCCCTCCGTTTATGGGGAAGGTGCGAACCGCCCCCTTTTACTGCGACGAGACGCATGCACGCAGAGCTCAGCCCCACGCATGCCGCCCACGTCACACACGCCTCCCCACGCCGAGCCACGCGCGGGAGGTGTGGGAAGCGCGGCGTGCGAAGGAACTTACCACGGTAAAAATTACCCCGCCTGCCCGCGCACCGTTTTTGGGCCTAGCCCAACGACGCAATTACGCGTGGACCAGGCCCGGGGGCTCCTGTCGGTGTACAAAAAGAGGGGTACACTTTTCGTACCCCTATAACTATGCACGGGCAGTTCGAGCCACGGACGCCACCACGCCAAGCAAGGCAAGGGAGGTGAGCCAAGGTAAGACCGAAGCTCGGAAAGAGCAGAACGACGCCAAGACCAAGACCACAAAGAGCAAAGGGGACGAAACGGACTCCCCCGGCAAGATCCTTGCCGGGAGGCAGTTTTAGCGAACCCGGCAAGGCCCTTGCCGTGGCAGCTCGCCCCACACCTACAGAGCGAATCACCCTTGAGTCCACTGCCCCCATGGGGCAAGGATTCGGGAGACATCCCCGTGGTGGCATGCAGATCTTTGTGAAGACATTCAAGATCAAATTCACGCTATAGAAGATGACGACCCCTGGCGGGATCCCAGCCAAGGAGTACCACAAGCCCCCGGCAGGAGCCTTGCCGGGGATGATAGCGGGCGCCACGGCAAGACCCTTGCTGGGGCCCCAGCAAGACTCTTGTCGGAGCTACGGCGAGGCCCTTGCTAAAGGCACCCGTAGGGCCACCGTCAGGCCCACGCCAATTCCAAACCCTCCACCGCCGTTCGCATGCGGCTGCTGACCCAATCAGTTGGGCAAGCACCTGCGTGGCGGCAAGCAGATCTTCATGGAATCCCACCGCTGCGCCACCTCAGCTACCTGCCTGCCTACATGGCACCACAGGCACCGCTGGCCAGGGCGCGTGTCGACACGATCGGCGACGGACAAGACTGGGCTCTCCCCCGCCCCCGATAAAGTAGGGACACCTAAGCACGACGCAGTAAATGTGCCTTGTCATGTAATGCGAGGGATAA
The DNA here is from genome assembly GCF_018294505.1 of Triticum aestivum. Taxonomy (NCBI): domain Eukaryota; kingdom Viridiplantae; phylum Streptophyta; class Magnoliopsida; order Poales; family Poaceae; genus Triticum; species Triticum aestivum. Next base: position 748,177,505 of record NC_057801.1, read on the forward strand.
ACTTGTATCACTGTACCCTTTCCACCTCCTGTGTGCCACTGTGGCGGCCCCTTTCCCTATAAAAGGAGGCCCAGGGCGACCAGGAGGGGGATTCGGCTTTTTGGAGCTCTTGACGCCCCGTTGCTAGCTCATGAACACAGATAAACAAATCACTAAAGCAGGAGTAGGGTTTTACGCATCCTCGCGGCCCGAACCTGGATAAAGAATCTGTGTGCTACCTGTTTGATCCGCCCTTCTCACAAACCCGCGCCTCGCAACCGTAGTAGGGATTCTCGTGATCCCATAGGTGTCATCCTCGCATCGACACTGCGGAGGTCAATGCATTGAAGCAGAGCCTCGAGCGGTCCGAGAATGAGCTCGGCCTTGCCAAGAAGCTGCTCAAGGACAAGGAAGGTAAGTAATACCTTATTAAAGTAATACCTTATAGAAAGGATTTGGTTGCAAAAAATGACAAGAATAACGTGGGTATTGCAGGGGCCACGAACGAGGTGGCGACCCTGAAGGAAGCGGTGTCCAAGGCCGAAAATAGTGCGGCCTTGGAGCGCACCGAGCGAGAGAAGCAGGAGGTGCAGGTGGCGGATGTGCGGCAAGAGCTCCAGGCTCTCGTGGAAAAACACGAGAGTTTGGAGCGTGACTCGAAGACTCGAGAGTCCGAGCTTGCCTTGGCTCTTGAGAGTGCCAAAGCCGCTAAGGCCGAAGCCCAGAAGGCCCTCCAGGAGATAGAGGCGATAAGGAAGATAGCGGCGGGTAAGGCATTCTTTATGCAAAGCAAGCATATAAAAGTGAATTATCTGTTACTTACCCGAATCCGGAGCTCTCCAGGAGCGTTCGCCGATCTGCCCCGTAGTGTGTCTGATGCTGCCGCGTTCTACCGAGCCGAGGAGGGGAGCTCGACGGAAAAGGTGTTCTGGTCTCAATATGCTGAGGCCGGACATCTTGTGCTCCTGAGCGACCAGCTGAAGCAGCTGGTTGAGCTCCACAAGGTGGCCGAACAGGCCATGAAGGGCCTCATAGTTCGGCTGTGGCCTAAGGAAGCCGTGCCTGGGAGCAACTTCGGTCTGGTGCGGTGGCTGGTGGACGCCTGTCCATGGATTGAAGTCATCAAGCACTCCGCCTGCATTGAAGGTGCCCGTCGGGCCCTTGCCCGTGCTAAAGTGCACTGGGGCAAGATGGACGCTGAGAAGCTTGTGACGGACGCGCCACCGCCGGGCAAGGAGTATCGCAAGCCCGAGATGTACTATAAGGGCGTCCTGAAGGGTGCCCGCATTATAGCGGGTGAATGCTCCAAAGATGTAATTTTTTAGTAGACTCGCATTTGTTATCCTGTACGCTGAAAACTTTGTTCATATGCGCTAATCAACGCTTGTTAATTCAAAATATTACCTTCTGTGCGGCCGCTTATCAAATTTGAGAGATGGCGAGTCGTTGGCTTCAGCCCCCATGCCACGAGTGCTGGGGTGTTCGGGATAAACTTGAGCGCTCTTGTTCCCATTCTTGGGTCCTTTCGAGGGAGGCGTTCAACACAACGAACGAGGCAACCGGACTATAATGCTTGAACACTCTCACTTAGCCATAGAATTCTATAATTTTAAATTTCGGCAAAGCCCCTGGTATTCAGAAGACCGAGTTCGGGGCGCTATCCACGCCTTGGCCGGACAATGCCGACTCCTCGCTCTAAGCGGCATGAGTCTTTAGGGACCCGAAAAACCTCTCGAACAGCGACCGGCTCTCGCCCTATCATTACGATCAGTTTTAGCTTTCTCCACTGAGGTGCTCAACCCAGCTCAACCGGGGCACAATCGCAGTGGTTCTCCCAGCGCTACCTTAGCCGATATAACGGAACGTAAGGTACCAAAACATGGGAGGCGGGCAAACCCAACTATTGACCCAAGACATGATTCGGAGCTGATGCATATAATGCTATAAGTTCGGGGTGCCGCACTTGTGAAAGTGTTTGGACTTATCACACCATGTTTTGGGGTACTTAAGCCCATGGTGTATTGACCGTACCAACTTGTACGGGTGCAACATGTCATAGATGAACATTTATAAGGAAAAGGAAATGCAATAATAAGCAGAAGCTATGTATTGTTTATTCAAAAGATACTGCAATGAAAGCAGAATGATACAAATAGTGCGATAAGCAAGGGATGGGACTATTTAACGTGTCCCCCTCCAGGGGTAGGCTATGGGATATTATGTAAAACAGGTATACTGCTCGTAATAGAGACCACCTGGACACTCGATGTAGCTTTTCTGCTTCCCTGGCTGTTGCATCGTGAGTTCGGCGATTCTACTGCCGGACAGAGCTTCTGGAAAACAGAGTCCTGAGAATAAGAGAAAAAAGAATGACACAATTGGGAGCCCCTTGTGTGGTTGAGCCGCACTCTGGGCATGCCATGGTCGTGCCCCTCCCCCTATGCCCATGGTATCTCCAAAGCGTAGTTATGTACGCGTGGCACTGGTCTCGCGATTTTGTGAGGGCTGGGGTTGGGGCCGCATTGCTACACGTGCTCGGAACGTGCCAGGTGGTCTTGTTGTAGGCTACTCCGGGCGTGCTTGACTGTGTCCAGACGTTTAGTAGTCGGACTCGAGAAATGCCTTAAGAGGTTGCTTTGTACTTCTGCCGTGAGGGCCGCCGTATGCTCCTCCGTTCGGAGAGAGCGTTCGGTGTTTCCATTGACCATGATTACTCCTCGAGGGCCTGGCGTCTTGAGCTTAAGGTATGCGTAGTGCGGCACCGCATTGAACTTTGCACATGCAGTTCGTCCGAGCAGTGCGTGATAGCCGCTGCGGAACGGGACTATGTCGAAGATTAACTCCTCGCTTCGGAAGTTATCCGGGGATCCGAAGACCACTTCAAGTGTAATTGAGCCTGTACAGTTGGCCTCTACACCTGGTATGACGCCTTTAAAGGTCGTTTTTGTGGGTTTAATCCTTGAGGGGTCTTTGCCCATTTTGTGCACTGTATCCTAGTAAAGCAGGTTCAGGCTACTGCCGCCGTCCATCAGGACTCTAGTGAGGTGAAATCCGTCAATGATTGGGTGAAGAACCAATGCAGCGAATCCGCCGTGGCGGATGCTAGTGGGGTGGTCCCTTCGATCAAAAGTGATCGGGCAGGAGGACCACAGGTTGAACTTTGGGGCGACTGGCTCCATCGCATACACGTCCCTTAGTGCACGCTTCCGCTCCCTTTTGGGTATGTGGGTTGCGTATATCATGTTCACTGTCCGCACTTGTGGGGGAAAGCCCTTCTGTCCTCTATTGTTCGGCGGCCGGGGCTCTTCCTTGTCCTCGCTATGCAGCCCCTTGTCGTTGTTTTCGGCACTTAACTTGCCTGCTGCTTGAATACCCAACAATCCCTATAGATGTGGTTGGCTGGTTTTTCGGGGGTGCCATGTATCTGGCACAAGCGATTGAGTATGCGGTCCAAATTGGACAGACCCTGAGTATTTCTTTTGAACGGCTTTTTCTGCTGACCGGGCTTAGAGCCTCTTAATCCGGCATTGACTACCGTATCTTTAGTATTATCGCCGTTAATGCGGCACTTGTGCTTGTTGCGACGCGACCTGCCATTGCTGTCCTTGGTATCCGAACTACCAGGGTTTTTGGTCAGGTTGTTACTGCGAGCTAGCCAGCTGTCCTCTCCCGCGCAGAAGCGGGTCATGACTGATGTGAGGGCTGCCATGGATTTCGGGTTTTCCTGTCCTAGGTGCCGGGCAAGCCACTCGTCGCAGATGTTATGTTTGAAGGCTGCAAGGGCCTCTGCATCCGGACAGTCAACGATTTGATTTTTCTTGGTTAAGAACCGTGTCCAGAATTGTCTGGCTGATTCATCTGGCTACTGAATTATGTGGCTTAGGTCATCAGCGTCTGGTGGTCGCACATATGTGCCTTGGAAGTTATCAAGGAATGCGGCTTCCAGGTCTTCCCAACAACCAATTGATTCTGCTGGCAAGCTGTTGAGCCAATGCCGAGCCGGTCCTTTAAGCTTGCTGTAGATCATCACCGCGGGCCATGTGGATGTGAAGGAGATAGTCCTCGATCCAAACCGCAGGATCTGTTGTGCCGTCGTATGATTCAATGTTTACGGTTTTGAAACCCTCGGGGATTTGATGATCCATTACTTCGTCTGTGAAGCATAGTGGGTGTGCGGCGCCTCTATATTGGGCTATATCACGACGTAGCTCAAATGAGCTTTATCTACTGTGTTCAGTCCAGCCGGAATTGTTGTATCCGGCGTGACGGTTGTCATCACGTATCCTGGGGCTCCCACGCGATCCGTAGATCGATTTTATTTGCCTTGCCTTGTCCTCCAATATGTCTCGCATGTCTGGCGCATTTCCCCGTGGCTTTGTACTTTTGAGCGACGCCGGGGTGTGGCTTTAGTGGAGGGCCCAGAGGCCTCTCTGTCGCGGCCACGAGGTGGCCGGTCGGCCGCGTCATGCATTGGTGATGTAGGTTTGGGTGCTTCCTCCTCTAATTGGGGTAACAGCCTGCGTTTTGGGTAGCTCTTAGAGGGGCGATCGAGTTTGTACTCTTCGGCTGCAAGGACTTCGGTCTATCTGTCCGTTAGCAAGTCTTGGTCAGCTCTAAGCTGTTGCTGCTTTTTCTTGAGGCTGCTTGCCGTGGCCATAAGCCTGCGTTTGAAACGCTCTTGTTCGACGGGATCCTCGGGCACGACAAATTCATCGTCCTTGAGGCTTGCTTCATCTTCGGAGGGAGGCATATAATTATCGTCCTCGACCTCTCTGTCTGCCGCTCTATCATGAGGGCTGGCTTCTCCCTCCTCCTGTGCTGAATCTTGTTGGAGGGGGTTGTCTTCGGCACTGTCCGGGGTGTTATTATCTCCCGTGCTGGAATCACCGTTTTTGCTGTGGCGGGATTTAGAGCGGCGCCGCTGACACCGGTGCTTGGGTTGTTTCTTGGAGGGGTCATCCTCCGCTGTTCCATTGCCACTCCCGTCTTTTGGGGTGTCCACCATGTATATGTCATATGACGAGGTGGCCTTCCAGTGCCATGTAGGCGCTGGTTCTTGGTTGTCTCCTGCATCATCGTCCATACCGTCGATGTATTCGGAGTCGAAGTCGAGCATGTCGGTTAAATCATCGACAGTGGCTACAAAGTGGGTGGTGGGTGGGCGTTGAATTTCTTTGTCGTCCGCATCCCAACCTTCCTGACCACAGTCCGGCCAGGGCTCTCCTGATAAAGAGAGAGACTTTAGTAAATTCAGGATGTCGCCAAAGGGCGAGTGCTAAAAGATGTCCGTGGCGGTGAACTCCATAACCGGTGCCCAATCGGATTTGATTCCCAGAGGCGCGGGAGGTTCGGAGTCCGGAAAGGAGTCCGGCACCTCAGAGTCACGGGCTTTGCAAAGGACAGGGATGGTGTTCGGCTCAATCGCCGTATAGATCATAGCCCCCGAGGTGGTGTCCAGCCACTCGTCCTTGATCGGCGAAGTCGGCTCCGAGCTAAGGGTCTGGGCGGACGCTGGTGCGGCCTCCAGGGCACTGTTCGGTGGCAGAGCTAGATCATACCCATCGAGACAGTGCGGCGTGCTTGGCTGTGGCTCGAATCCGTCAAAGATCAAGTCTCCGCGGATGTCAGCCGTGTAGTTCAAACTCCCAAATCTGACCTGATGGCCAGGGGCGTAGCTTTCGATCTGCTCCAGATGGCCAAGTGAATTGGCCCGTAGTGCAAAGCCGCCGAATACGAAGGTCTGTCCGGGGAGAAAAGTCTCGCCCTGGACCATGTCGTTGTTGATGATCGGAGGAGCCATCGGGCCTAAAGGTGACGACACAGAGGAACTCTCAATGAAAGCACCATTGTTGGTGTCAAAACCGGCGGATCTCGGGTAGGGGGTCCCGAACTGTGAGTCTAGGCGGATGGTAACAGGAGACAAGGGACACGATGTTTTTACCCAGGTTCGGGCCCTCTCGATGGAGGTAAAACCCTACTCCTGCTTGATTAATATTGATGATATGGGTAGTACAAGAGTAGATCTACCACGGGATCAGAGAGGCTAAACCCTAGAAGCTAGCCTATGGTATGATTGTTGTTCGTCCTACGGACTAAAACCCTCCGGTTTATATAGACACCGGAGAGGGTTAGGGTTAGACAGAGTCGGTTACAATGGTAGGAGATCTACATATCCGTAAACGCCAAGCTTGTCTTCTACGCCAAGGAAAGTCCCATCCGGACACGGGACTAACTCTTCAATCTTGTATCTTCATAGTCTAGGAGTCCGGCCAACGGTGATAGTTCGGCTATCCGGACACCCCCTAATCCAGGACTCCCTCAGCTGGCGTCCCATGTCTTGGCCGGTGTTTTCCATAATGTGTCTAACTCCTATTGAAGTAGCCGCAGATACAAATTAATATTATTTCCTGGTTGTTTCAGCCCTTGAATAAGCATGCTCATGTGAATGTACTTTGACTTCATGCACAACCAGGGGGAGGTTGTACATCCATACAAACACGGGCCATGTGCTATGGTTGGTGTTCTGGTTGCCAAACGGATTCATGCCATCAGTGCACGCGCCGAGCATGATGTTCCTTGCATCACATTCAAAATACCAATAGAAGTTGTTCAACGCTCTCCACTGGATTCCATCGTTGACGTGTCTCAGCTTTGGATCATCTTCATCGTCGGGCTTCTTCCTCTCCGCGTGCCAGCGCATTAACTTTGCTTTCTTGGGATCTACAAAATACCGCTGGAGACGGGGACTGATCGGTAAGTACCATACAACTTTCTTGGGACATTTCTTCCCAGCCTTCTTGTATCGAGAAGCATTGCACAGCGGACAGCTTGTTTTTTCCGCGTGCTCCTTCCGATAAATTATGCAATTGTTGATGCATGCATGGTATCTAACGTGCGGTAGATCAAGAGGGCACACGATCTTCTTGGCCTCATCAACACTAGTAGGACATAGATTCCCCGTGGGAAGAACATCCTTTAGGTACTTGAGATGCTCATTGAGGCTAGTGGCGGTCCATTTGTTTTTAGCCTTCATATTCAGGAGTAGGAGCGTGAAACTCAAGCGGGTCACCTCAGGATTGCAACCATCATACAATGGAGTGTTCGAGTCTACCACCAGTTTCTCCAGCTTAGCCTCCTCTCTAGAAGCAGCTCGCTCAGTACTCGTCTCCTTGCGAAGCAATGCTTGAACATGAGGGTCCCGCACGATTGAACTTAGTACCGACGAACTCTGCTGCATGGACATCTCTCCGCCGCCATGTCCGGCCCCTTCTCCTCCGCCATGTCCCGCCTCTTCCCCGCCGCCATTATCAATCATATCTTCGTCTTGCCCCGTGTCATCATTGCCTGCCCCATCGGCGTCCTCAACATCGTCATCCTCATCTTCAATTATCCACCGAGTATAGCCATCCATGAAACCAGTCATGAGCAGGTGCGCTTCGACACGACCATCGTCATAAGGGTTGAGCCAAACTATTCCTTTGCATTTTCGACACGGACATAAAACCTATGTCCGGTTATTTTCTTTCATGTTCTGCACCGCCGACCGCAACCACCTATCCACCATCGTTCCACTGACCATCATGAACATTTGCACGGTAATTAAAAATAAATTAATTATAAAAATGCGTGCATGCATCAAAGTCATGCAAAAATTCGGCATGACCTTCCCTAAAAATAGGACATATATAGATCTAGAGTTTGCCCGGAATTCGCTGAAAAGGAAATAAAATCGACATTTCGGCAAAACATAGGCAACTCAAAAGCACAATTCGGCGTCAACTCATGCCACACACACAATTTCCATAATATTGCACAATTATCATATCACACACACATACACATATTTCCATTTTGCAAAAGCATGAAATTTTAATCACCTCTATCTCGAGATCGAGCACACGGTGGAGATGATGATGTAGGGAGATCAAAAGTGCACAAAGCTCTTCTTGACAAAGATAGATCTAGTTAGGGGGCAAATAGGTCACTTGAATAAATGCTACATCTACCTAGCTAGCTAATTTGGGAGGAGAAAACTTCAACTAGTGGAGGGAAGGAAAAAGATAAAGGAGATGCATTAATGGAGGTGGTGTAGTTAGCTAGGAGTAATGAAGAGAGAGAAAGGTAGGTAGAAGCGGGAGAGTAATGGGGGAGAAGTCTTGAGGAAGAAGAAGAGTGAGAGAGAGAGGATGTGGGAGGTAGGGGAAAGGGAGGAGAGGAGATGGGGGAGGGGAGGACGGGTGGGGAAAAGGTGGTGGGGTGCTGCGCCTTAGCAGTAGCGCGGGAGGAACATAGCGCTACTGCTAAGGGTGTAGTAGCAGCGCGCTTTACAAACACACGCTACTGCTAAAAGGGCCAACCATGAGGATAATTTCAAAATTAGCAGCAGCGACATGACAAAAAAAACGCACTACTACTATTGCTTTAGCAATAGCGCGCATCGCGCCACCGTGCTGCTTGTAAACTGAGGTTGTTGGGTTCTGTCAGTACATTTTTGTAGCAGCGCGGTTTATCCATCAAGCGCTACTGCTAAATTTTCATCTGCAGCGCGCTTTTCTGAAGATCGCTACTACTAAGTAGCAGCAGCGCCTCTTTTTGAGCCGCGCTGTTGCTAAGATTCTGTGTATAAGGTTTTCCCTAGTAGTGCAAGGATCCCACCCTGAGGAAATAAATTCTTGGCACATCTCTACGGCACAAACCTAATTGAAAGATATCCCAAACCTTTATATATTTGCCAAAAAAATGGTCATGTTTGTTTTTGGTCATGAGGATCGAGCAACAAGATACATGGTTTTACACAACTGTATCGTTGATTGTGGGCAACTATGACACCAGAAAAAAGGGATAAATAACATACACGAGTTCATTTTTTTAGGGGTTCAAAATAACTTAATCCCATAAAAACACTTTATGGTTTTAGTTATGCCCCCACGTCTAGCTTCACCCCCTCCCTCCACTACGACCATTCACCAAGTATTTATGATCGCACCAAGGATCTCACCCCCGAGGAAATAAATTCTTGGCACATCTCTATGGCACACACCTAATTGAAAAATATCCAAAACCTTTATATATTTGCAAAAAGTTGGTCAAGGTAATGTTTATACTCATGAGGATCGAGCAACAGGATACATGGTTTTGCGCAACTGTATGCTAGATTGTGGGCAACTATGACACCTAAAAAAAGGGATAAAGAACACATACATACGTTCATTTTTTGGGGGGTCCAAAAAACTTAATCCCCTAAAAACACTTTGTGGTTTTAGTTATGGCCCCATGTCTAGCTCCACCCCCTCCCTCCACTACGATCATTCACCAAGTATTTACGATCGCACCAAGGATCCCACCCAGTGGAAATAAATTCTTGGCACATCTCTATGGCACAAAACTAATTGAAAGATATCCAAACCCTTTATATATTTGCCAAAAGATGGTCATGGTTGTTTCTGTTGGCAAACATAGCATGCAATTTCAAAAAAATTCCTACGTTCATGCAAGATCTATCTAGGAGATGCATAGCAATGAGAGGCGGAGAGTGTGTCCACGTACCCTCACACACAAAAAGAGGAAGCGTTCTCTCAACGCGGTTGATGTAGTCGAACATCTTCTTGTTCTGACCGATCGAGTACCGAACGTACGACACCTCTGAGTTCTGCACACATTTAGCGTGATGGTGTCCCTCAAGCTCTTGATCCAGTAGAGGGTCGAAGGAGTAGATTAGTTCCGTCAGCACGAGGGCGTGGTGACAGTGATGGTGATGTGATCCGAGCAGGGCTTTGCCTAAGCACCGCGAGAATATGACAGGAGGCGTAAACCGTGGAGGGGGGCACTGCACACGGCTTGGAGAAATTGGTGTGTCTCATAGGGGCGCCCCCCATATATAAAGAAGGGAGGGAGAGGAGGCCGGCCTAGGCGCGCCCCAAGTGGGGGGAGTCTCACTTGGACTCCCACTAGGATTCGCCCCCCTTCCTTTTTCCGGAGGGGGAAAGAGGAAAGGAGAGGGAGTAGGGGAAGGAAACGGGGAGGGGGGTAGTGCCCCCTTCCCTAGTCCAATTCAGCATCCTCCCTTGTGGGGGGCGCACCAGCCCCTTGTGGGCTGGTTAGCCTCCCTCCTATGGCCCATATGGCCCATATCTTTCCCCGGGGGGTTCCGGTAACCCCTCCGGTACTCCGGTACGTACGTGATACATTCCAGAACCCTTCTAGTGTCCGAATACTACCTTTAAATATATCAATCTTTACCTCCCGACCATTTCGAGATTCCTCGGCATGACCGTGATCTCATCCGGGACTCCGAACAACCTTTGGTCACCAAAACACATAACTCATATAATACATATCATCATCGAACGTTAAGCATGCAGATCCTACGGGTTCGAGAACTATGTAGACATGACCGAGACACCTCTCCAGTCAATAACCAATAGCGGAACCTAGATGATAATATTAGTTCCCACATATTCTATGAAGATCTTTATCGGTTGGACCACTATGTCAACATACGTTATTCCCTTTGTCATCGGTATGTTATTTGCCCGAGATTCGATCGTGGTATTTTCATACCTAGTTCAATCTCGTGACCGGCAAGTCTCTTTACTCGTTCGGTAATGCATCATCTCGTAACTAACTCATTAGTCACATTGCTTGCAAGGCTTCATATGATGTGCATTACCAAGAGGGCCCAGAGATACCTCTCCGATCCTCAGAGTGACAAATCCTAATCTCGATCAATGCCAACCCAACAAACAACTTCGGAGATACCTGTAGAGCATCTTTATAATCACCCAGTTACGTTGTGACGTTTGTAGCACACAAGGCGTTCTTCCGGTGTCCGGGAGTTGCATAATCTCATAGTCGAAGGAATATGTATTTAACATGAAGAAAGCAGTAGCAATAAAACTAAACGATCATTATGCTAAGCTAATGGATGGGTCTTGTCCATCACATCATTCCACTCATTATGTGATCCCGTTCATCAAATGACAACATGTCACGACCGACTTTTCAATAAAATGTTTATTGATAAAATCGATCTTTTAAACCCAGTATAGGAAAAGTCATCCTTTCTGGTAGACAAAAGCTTGATAAACAGAGAACCAGTAGCATCAAATATATTACAGGGTTGAGCTGAGGCTGCTCAACAATTTTACAAACTCGCCAATATCTTACATATGGGCGGTTATGACACAGGGGTGTGGTGGCATGGTACTAGCTCGAGGAAAAGTGGTGGTGGATAACTTGACTTCTACTGGCAGCACATCGAGCGTCGAGGTGAGGCTCGATGAATTTATTTCGGGGTTGCGGAAGCGGATAATACAATGACCAAGACAGGATCGCACGGGACTGACTGGGACTCCTCTAGGCGTCGGACGCGCTATCAAACTCTTCATCCATGAGATCGCCTTGATCAACATCTGGCCAAATGAACAAGCCAGGTGAGTACTTGAAAGTACTCGCAAGACAGTTTCGACAAAAGATATAATCAATGAATGCATGAATGCGTCACGAACAAAGGATGATGCTCATATAACAACGATAATATTGCAGGACTTGATAAATAAAATAAATAACTGAAAACCGATCGGGTGTCTGGAGCGACACCTCGAAAGGTAAATAAATAAAATGCATGCCGCAGTCGGGCGTCTAAGTGACACCACATAAAGGGCTTAAAAGAAATGCCGCAGTCGGGCGTCTTAGCGACACCACATAAAGGGCTTAAAAGAAATGCCACAGTCGGAAGTCTGGGCGACATCACATAAAGGGCTTTAAAAGAAATGCCACAGTCGGACGTCTGGGCGCATCACATAAAGGGCTTTAAAAGAAATGCCTCAGTTGGACGTCTGGGCGACATCACATAAAGAGCTTTAAAAGAAATGCCACAGTCGGACGTCTGGGCGACATCACATAAAGGGCTTTAAAAGAAATACCACAGTCGGACGTTTGAGCGACATCATAGAAAGGGCTTTATAAGAAATGCCACAGTCGGACGTCTGGGCGACATCACATAAAGGGCTTTAAAAGAAATACCACAGTCGGACGTCTGGGCGACATCACAGACAGGGCCTATAACAAAAGTAAATAACAGGTCTGCCACCGTCGGACGTCTGAGCGACATCACATACAGGGCTTGTAATAAAAGTAAATAACAAGATTAGTCCATCCACAAGAATAATCTTTTAACCGGATTTATCACACATAAATCCCACCAGAGTTTTGTCACTGAGGCTGATACCTGGCAAGATAAGATGAATATGTACTTGAACAAAGCACAAGATAATTGAAAGATTTGAGACTCTGCAGAGTTTGGATGAACTGACCACAGCCAACGGATTTCCGTAGTCACGAAGGACTAGTTCCGTTTACGGTATTTCAGTAGAAACACATTTAACTAGTACACACCCATTTCACCTCACGATGCCAGGAATCACCCTGGACAACGTCCAAGAAAAACTTTGAGACGGGGAGGCCACAACCTCGAATAGCATGGGATCAAATTTCTATACGCGCGCTCTAAGGGGTGCCCCCCTCTCGGTCCCAACCGGAAACACCCATGCCCCCTGACCGGATGACGGGCTTTAATCCAGGGCCATGGAACCCTCACCCCGGCCTCTCTATTTGGTGTGTACCAGGAAAACGATTTGCAACTTACTATGCCATATTCCTTTCGGAAAACATGTGACAGTATAGGAAGGAATGAATGGAAATGTGATTTGTTTCACGATGACACGGAAGTCAAATAATCTGGCATAAGACTGGCATGTCACAACACTGCCATATTACCCATCCTCATGCCAACACATGGCTATGCAAATATGTATCCAACAACATAATGCTTTCCGAAACTTACTTTCCGATTATGTGCATGAAATATAACATTCAAAGTGATGTTCATAAACATGCCATGACCATACTAAAATGCAAACATGCAACAACACTCATCATATCAAGAGTTCAAACATGCTTGCCTGGTTCGGAGTAGTGGGAGTCTAACTGTGCGAAGTTTGCAGCTCTGTCACCTCCTCCGGTATCTACGGTATAAGAAAAATACGTACGCAATGTAAATACCGTGAGTGTACAGAAAAGTGTTCCAAATATTTTTCAAATAAATATGATAAAAAACTAGACAAAAATTTTAAGAGGACAGAAAAAGAATCACTCAAAAATTTCCTTTCTGTTAAAAGGTTATAAGGGTTTTAACCCAAGGACCCATCTGTAATGAAACAGAAAACTTCCAGGGGGCTTTGCAGAAAAATCCAGAAAAACGGTTCAGAGTGGAAGCGTATTTGCCAGAGTACGCTTTCAGTAAACGATTTAAAAAAACAAAGGAGAGGCTGACGGGCGGGTCCCACCCGTCAGGTTTGAAATTTCAAACGAGGGAGTCGGGGCTCGTCGGCGCCCGAGAGCCGCGGTGGTCGCCGGCGGCGATCCATGGCGAGGCAGGGAGATCGGAGAGTACCTCCGTGTTTAGGGTGCCATTCCGCGTCGGTGGGAGGTGGTGGTGGTCGCCGGCGAGTACCACGTCGGCGGCGACGCTTGCTCCAGCGGACGGCGATTCGGGTGGTCGTGAATCTCGCCGGAGAGAGCTGCGGGGTCAAAATTGAGGTGGGGGTTATCCTACTAGAGGTGGTACGAGGCTACGGGCGAAAGTAGGGCGGCGGAGGAGTTCTCACCGGAGATAACGATGCCGGAGCCCGAGGCGGACGGAGGTGGCCGGAGTCGAGGAGGAAAGGCCCCTCGAGGCTCGTTTAGTGGCTGGGCGGGGTCTGGTGAGGTGGTGGAGTCGTGTGGGGGCGAGAGCAAGCTCGGGGTACTATATACAGCCGCCCCGAGGCGGTTGCCGAGAACAGGGTTCTCCGGCGAGGTGATTACGGCGGTGCTGTGGTGGCACGGGAGGGTTCAGAGGTTGAGCATCGTCGTGGGTGTTCCCTGGTTCTGTTTAGGTGCTAACCGCGTCGGGATTTGGTTGCTTAGGGAGAGCTCGACGGAACGGGGCGGCGCGGGCCCGTCGGTGGCAGGGAGCACGCTCTGTGCGTGCCGCGCCACGGCGACGGTGCTGCATGCGTGCGCTGGCGAGGAAATGGCCACGCAGAGCCACCAGGGGGTTTGGGCGGCGCCGAACAGCGTTGAGCCGCCGTTTTGCTCCATGTCGACCGTTACGATGATTCAGCCACCGCAAAGCACGCCGGCGCAGGCGGGCCAGGGTGCCACCGACGCCAGGAAGGCGCCAAGCGCGCGTGTGAGGCTCCGGACAAGCAAGCTAGGCCGTGAGCAATGTGCCAAGAGCACTGTGAGCATGTGACTGAATTTCTAACGAAGATCGACACTGAAACTCTGAACTTAACTGAAGATGAACAGAAACAGTGCATGCAAGGTGTTCAACAGAATGATCTAGGCATGTAGGGATTTTTCCCTGAGCTGGTTTTTGGTGGAGGGGCCTCTCATTGCATCTAGAGGCTGCCTGAATATTTGTGGAATTTTTGGAGAGGTGTAGATACGAATTTCACCAAATTTGGCAAATCTGGTCCAAACTTGCAGTGAGTGAAATTTGAAATATTTGAAAAGGAGAAGAGTGGATCAAGATGGTTCTGGGTTGTGGGTACAAAGGACTATCCAGGGGTGTTGAGTTGAGGTCAAAAGTCAAAAGCATTAGGGTACTTTCTTTGCAATTCACCTAGGCTCAAAAGAAAAGACAGAATTATTTTGGGAGGAGAAATAGTTGGAATAAAATCCAAAAATGGATTTTATTAGTTTGGACAGAATGTTTGGGTTGTACCAAAGTGGGAGGAGGGGGTTTTGGGAAAATTTCACCATAGGAGGCATGGTAAAATTTAGAAGGGATCAAAACCAAATAAAAGCCCAAAACTAAAAGGGTTTTCTTTTTAAAAGAAACTAAATCCAAGAAAAGGATTTTTGAGAGGGCAAACTTAGAAGATGGTTTTTAGGAAGGGTTTAAATGACCTTCTTTCAAACCAAGCAAGGCTCTTTCTGAAAACAAAATCACAAAAATTTTGGAGTGTCACAGCACCTACCCCCTTAGGAAAAATCTCGTCCCCGAGATTTCAGCTGATCCTTAAACAGGTGTGGGTGCTCTGTCCGAAGAAAATCCTCGCTCTCCCAAGTTGCTTCATCCTCGGTGTGATTACTCCATTGAACTCTGAAAAACTTAATGGTTTTCCGTCGGGTCCTCCTCTCAGACTCTTCTAATATTTTTATTGGGTGCTCCCGGTAAGTGAGGTCCGGTTGCACGTCAATATACTCATGTGAAACTTGCTTCTCTGGGTTGCTCATGTATTTTCTCAACTGCGAGATGTGAAACACGTTGTGGATACCGGATAAGTCTCCGGGTAGGTCTAGCTGGTAGGCTACCTTGCCTCGTCGGGCCACTATATGAAATGGTCCGATGAATCTTGGTGCTAGTTTCCCCTTAATCTTGAATCGTTGCAGACCCTTCATAGGAGAAACTCTCAGGTATACCAATTCTCCGGGTTCAAAACTGATTTCCCGATGCTTTCGGTCGTAATAACTCTTTTGCCGACTTTGAGCTGTTTTGAGTCGTTCTCTAATTGTCTTAACTTTCTCCTCGGCCTCCTTGAGCATATCTGGGCCAAAGATATGGCTGTCTCCGGTCTCTGACCAATTTAGCGGGGTACGACATCTTCTCCCATATAGAGCTTCAAAGGGTGCCATTTGCAAGCTGGCTTGATAGCTGTTGTTGTATGCGAACTCTGCATATGGCAAACTTTCTTCCCAACTGTTCCCGTAGGTGAGGACACAGGCTCTTAGCATGTCTTCTAGGATTTGGTTTACGCGTTCCGTCTGCCCATCAGTCTGGGGATGGTATGCGGTACTGAAGGCTAGTTGGGTTCCCAGTGCCTGTTGTAGGTGATCCCAGAATGTAGAGACGAACTGTGTGCCTCTATCGGAGATGATAGTCTTAGGGACTCCATGCAGGCAGACGATACGGGCAAGATAAAGTCTGGCTAGTCTCTGAGTGGTGTAAGTTGTTTTTACCGGAATAAAATGTGCCACCTTGGTTAATCTGTCGGTTATGACCCATATGGCATCGTTTCCGTGTCGTGACCGTGGCAGTCCAACGATAAAGTCCATTCCAATCTCGTCCCATTTCCACTCGGGTATCTTATTTGGCTGTAACAGTCCGGCTGGTTTCTGGTGCTCGGCCTTGATACGTTGACAAGAGTCACAGCATGCAATGAACGTGGCTATATCTCTCTTCATACCGTGCCACCAAAATTTTCCTGAAGGTCTTTGTACATTTTTGTCCCTCCAGGATGGATTGAATACGGAGCTGTGTGACTTTCAGTCAATATCTGCTGTTTGAGGTCCTTGACATTTGGTACGCATAGCCTCTCTCCGTACCACAATATTCCTTGCTCATCTACGTTGAATTCTGAGGCTCTTCCCAAACTCACTTTTCTTTTTATGCCCTCAATGCTGGGGTGTCCGTGCTGGGCTTCCTTGATCCTTTCCATCAGGGTAGGCTGTATTTCTATATTCGACACA
Organism: Triticum aestivum; assembly: GCF_018294505.1. Taxonomy (NCBI): domain Eukaryota; kingdom Viridiplantae; phylum Streptophyta; class Magnoliopsida; order Poales; family Poaceae; genus Triticum; species Triticum aestivum. The sequence goes on from NC_057801.1 coordinate 748,194,002, forward strand.
CTGCCTTCGGTAACCATTATTAGATTGAGTCGGGCAAATTCCTGCTGAAATTCTGGCCTCAACTTTGGTATACTGTCGTCGTCCGTGCTGGGATTTCGACTAAGTGCATCTGCCACAACATTTGCTTTTCCAGGATGATAGTGGATTCCAACATCATAATCCTTCACCAACTCTAACCAGCGTCGTTGCCGTAAATTTAACTCTGGCTGTGTGAAAATATACTTAAGACTCTTATGGTCTGTGTATATCTCACAACGATTCCCAAGTAGGAAGTGTCTCCATTCCTTGAGTGCATGAATGACCGCTGCTAATTCCAAGTCATGAGTGGGATAATTTTCCTCATGCTTGCATAGTTGTCTAGAGACATACGCAACTACCTTGCCTTCTTGCATCAATACGCATCCGAGGCCTTTCCGGGATGCGTCACAATATACCTCAAAATTCTTGTGTATATCTGGCACAATTAGTACTGGTGCCGTTGTTAATTTGCTTTTTAGCTCTTGGAAGCTTTTCTCACATGCTTCTGTCCATTCAAACTTCTTGCCTTTCTTGAGCAATTGTGTCATGGGCTTTGCTATAGTAGAGAATCCTTCAATAAATCTCCGATAATAGCCTGCCATTCCCAAGAAACTCCGTACGTCCGTTACGTTAGCTGGTGGTTTCCAGCCAAGTACGGCCTTGACTTTTTCCGGGTCTACTGCAATACCTTCTTGGGTTAGCACGTGGCCCAGAAAACCCACCTGTTTTAGCCAAAATTCACATTTGCTGAATTTGGCGTACAATTGATGTTTCCTGAGTTCTCCTAGTACAATCCTGAGATGTTCGGCGTGCTCTTCTGGTGTTTTGGAATATATCAGAATATCATCGATGAATACCACAACAAACTTGTCCATATACTTCATAAATACTTTGTTCATGAGGTGAACAAAATATGCGGGGGCGTTGGTTAGCCCGAATGGCATCACTGTGAACTCATACAGCCCATATCTGGAGGTGAATGCGGTCTTGGGAATATCTTCTGTTCGTACTTTTAATTGGTGGTATCCTGATCTCAAGTCAATTTTTGAGAAGACTTTGGCCTGTGCGAGCTGATCGAATAAATCATTTATTCGGGGCATTGGGTATTTGTTCTTGATTGTGACCATGTTGAGAGCTCGATAATCAATACACAACCTCATTGTTCCATCCTTCTTCTTGGCAAATAAAATTGGAGAACCCCAAGGTGAGGAGCTGGCTCGTATGTATCCTTTCTCCAATAATTCTTTTATTTGCTTCTTCAACTCTACCAATTCGGATGGTGCCATTCTGTAAGGTTTCTTGTAAATAGGAGCGGTTCCGGGTGCTAGCTCAATGCTGAATTCTATCTCTCGGTCTGGTGGCATGCCTGGTAGTTCTTCTGGAAATACGTCTGGGAATTCACATACTACTGGAACCTTGTTCAGCTCAGAAACGTCCACCTTGTTTAATCTAGGTTGCCGAGGTATTTGTCTCTCTTTGGCTGAAACTTTTATTTTCTTCCCATGATGGTGTGTGAGAATCACGGTACGGTTGAAGCAGTCAATAAAACCTTTGTTGGTGGTTAACCAATCCATTCCTAGGATGACATCCAGTCCTTTGCTTTCCAGTACAATAAGGTTGGCGTAAAACTTCAATCCTTCAAATTCAATAACCACACCTTGACAGTAACTCTGGGTCACTTGCTTAATTCCAGGGGACTTGATGATCATTGATTTTTCCAAGGGAAGCATCGAAAAATTATTTTGCAAAGCAAAACTTTTCGAAACGAATGAGTGAGAAGCTCCAGAATCAAACAAAACCATGGCAGGTATTGTGTTGACGGGGTACGTACCGAGTACGATATCTGGGGCGTTCTGTGCTTCCTCTCGGGTCACGTGGTTCAAGTGACCTTTCCGGTGGTTGTTGTTGGGGTTGAAATTGCTTCGCTTTGGTGCTGAATTATTGCCACCATTATTGAGCTTCGGGGTTGAGCTCCTTGGCTTGGGGCACTGCTTGGCATAGTGCCCTTCTTCTCCACAAGCATAACAGGTAACGCCTGGGCGATAGGTGAACTCTTTGTCTCTTGCATGGAAATTCTTGATTGGACGTGAATTATTCGTCGGGGTTTTGTGTGAATCCCCCTTCTGAAATTCCTTCTTGCTTCTGTGATTGCGAGCAAAAGTAGTCTGGTCCCTTTTTCGTTTGCGGAAATCTTCCAGGCTACGTCGCTCATTTTCCAGGGTAATGGCCTTATCCACCAGTGTTTTAAAATCTGGAAAGGTATGCACAACTAGCTGGCACTTAAGGGCGGGTGCCAGGCCTTCCAAGAATTTTTCCATCTTCTTGCTCTCGGTCATGCGTTCTTCATTGGCGTAGCGAGACAGCAGAGTGAATTGGCTGTTGTATTCTGACACTGTCATGGCCCTTTGCTTGAGTTCATCAAATTCTTTCTTCTTGATTTTCATGACGCTCTTAGGAATATGTGCCCCACGAAAACCTTCTTTGAAATTTTCCCAGGTGATTTCATTTTCGTTGGGGTGCATGTGCAGGAAGTTTTCCCACCACGATGCAGCTGCTCCTGTGAGATAGTGTGGTGCATACAATACTTTTTCACGGTCTGAACACTGTGCGATAATTAATTTTCTCTCCATGTCTCGAAGCCAGTCATCGGCCTCAAGAGGCTTGTCAGTATGAGAAAATGTTGGAGGACGCGTCTTTTGTAACTCAGATAATTTGGATTGCGGTTGATACTGACCACGGTTACTTCCCATATTGATGAATTGGTTCATCATTTCCTGGTGTTGCTGCTGACTCTGTTCATACAAACGACAAACTTGTGTAAAAGCTGTTTCACTGTCCTGTTGACTTGTCTGACCCTGAGTGAAATTGTGGTTCTGCGGTGTGCCATAATTTTCTTCTGGCTGAGTTGGCATGGAGCGCGTCCAAGGACGAGACATCTTTCACTCTGGGGATATATTTTGTGAACTCGTAAGATAAGAAAGAGAGTCGCAAAAGTCAATAAAATCACACACAAAGAACATTTTTAAACTCCAGGATATTTTTGGAAACACACGATTTCGCGCGGAGAAGGACTAGTGCATATCTTACACGCGGGCATAATTATACATTACATCACTCAGGATATGCGTACATAATCCTGACATGTTATTTAAACTAGTGCACTCCTCCAGATCCTACATGATGCGCAAACAGGCTACTTCTCACAACCTATGTACATATAAACATATTACACAAGTCGATACATCGCATGGCGTCTATGCGTACTTAGTCGGAGATGGTGAGGATCTCCCTTGGCCTGCCGAGGGTGAGACGCAGAGACGCTGGGGAATCAACCTCCTCCTCGCTAATAGGTTCCAGACGAGAAACGTTGTGCTGAGCTGATGGAGCAGGTGCCGTAGGCGGAATAACACGAATACGAGTGGGTGGAATAGGTGGGGTAGCACGTATGGGAGTGGGTGCAACAAGTGGTGCAGAGCGGACGGGAGTGGGTGCAATAGCCTGGTTAAATTCCTCTGTGGTAGGCAGACGACGAGCAGAGGCGAGTATGGTAGGTGAGTGAGAGGCTGCGGATGACACAAAAGTCAGTGGTGGAGCGGTGTGCAGGAGTTCCCTCCTGTTAGCAGCACAGCCATGAACTGAGTCCATGCGTGCAGCTACGAGGTCATCCACCATGCAGTCGAATGCTGCCTCCAGGGCTCGGAGGTACTCGACAAGCATCTCAAAGGCTTCGTCTCGCTCTCCTCTGGGGCAAGAGAAAGAGTAGTGACAGGTGTAAGGCACATGGCATGGAAGGTAGCGGTAGCGACGGGTCTTCATTGCAGGAAGAACATCCCGAAGACGGGCTATCGTCTCGCGGGCAGCCATCTGCATAGCATGCCTTTCTGTAGGCATGGCTCTCCCCACGAATCGGAGGCGGCGTATTTCAGCATGGCCTCCCCTGAATTGCACCGCGGCCTGGTGCATAGTCAGACTGTCGTTGATCTTGTGTGGATAAAGCGTGAAGACTGGGCGCACGGATGGCCCCATCGCGACCTGAACGATGAAGGAGAGGAGTTTGACGAACCCCTCAGGCACGTTGGCGAACATTTGAGACTCGCAGTCGTTGCCGGCCATCTACAAAAGTAGGCAAAAATTCTGAGTGATCAGATCATAAATTTTATGCTGACTGTCAGAAAAATGACTACATTTGTAAAAACATGAATAACTCTATCATGCTAATAACCAATTAGCGATCGCACCTAGTGGCTTCCTACAGTCAGCCTGGCTCTGGTTACCAAGTCTGTCACGACCGGCTTTTCAATAAAATGTTTATTGATAAAACCGATCTTTTAAACCCAGTATAGGAAAAGTCATCCTTTCTGGTAGACAAAAGCTTGATAAACAGAGAACCAGTAGCATCAAATATATTACAGGGTTGAGCTGAGGCTGCTCAACAATTTATTACAAACTCGCCAATATCTTACATATGGGCGGTTATGACACATGGGTGTGGTCGCATGCTACTAGCTCGAGGAAAAGTGGTGGTGGATAACTTGACTTCTACTGGCAGCACATCGAGCGTCGAGGTGAGGCTCGATGAATTTATTTCGGGGTTGCGGAAGCGGATAATACAATGACCAAGACAGGATCGCACGGGACTGACTGGGACTCCTCTAGGCGTCGGACACTCTATCAAACTCTTCATCCATGAGATCGCCTTCATCAACATCTGGCCAAATCAACAAGCTAGGTGAGTACTTGAAAGTACTCGCAAGACAGTTCGGACAAAAGATATAATCAATGAATGCATGAATGCGTCATGAACAAAAGATGATGCTCATATAACAATGGTAATATTGCAGGACTTGATAAATAAAATAAATAACTGAAAACCGATCGGGTGTTTGGAGCGACGCCTCGAAAGGTAAATAAATAAAATGCATGCCGCAGTCGGGCGTCTAAGCGACACCACATAAAGGGCTTAAAAGAAATGCCGCAGTCAGGCGTCTTAGCGACACCACATAAAGGGCTTAAAAGAAATGCCATAGTCGGACGTCTGGGCGACATCACATAAAGGGCTTTAATAGAAATGCCACAGTCGGACGTCTGGGCGACATCACATAAAGGGCTTTAAAAGAAATGCCACAGTCGGACGTCTGGGCGACATCACATAAAGGGCTTTAAAAGAAATGCCACAGTCGGACGTCTGGGCGACATCACATAAAGGGCTTTAAAAGAAATACCACAGTCGGACGTCTGAGCGACATCACAGACAGGGCTTTAAAAGAAATGCGACAGTCGGACGTCTGGGCGACATCACATAAAGGGCTTTAAAAGAAATACCACAGTCGGACGTCTGGGCGACATCACAGACAGGGCCTATAACAAAAGTAAATAACAGGTCTGCCACCGTCGGACGTCTGAGCGACATCGCAGACAGGACTTGTAATAAATGTAAATAACAAGATTAGCCCATCCACAAGAATAATCTTTTAACCGGATTTATCACACATAAATCCCACCGGAGTTTTTTCACTGAGGCTGATACCTGGCAAGATAAGATGAATATGGTACTTGAACAAAGCACAAGATAATTGAAAGATTTGAGACTCTGCAGAGTTTGGATGAACTGACCACAGCCAACGGATTTCCGTAGTCATGAAGGACTAGTTCCGTTTACGGTATTTCAGTAGAAACACATTTAACTAGTACACACCCATTTCACCTCACGATGCCAGGAATCACCCTAGACGACGTCCAAGAAAAACTTTGAGACGGGGAGGCCACAACCTCGAATAGCATGGGATCAAATTTCTATACGCGCGCTCTAAGGGGTGCCCCCCTCTCGGTCCCAACCGGAAACACCCATGCCCCCTGACCGGATGACGGGCTTTAATCCAGGGCCATGGAACCCTCACCCTGGCCTCTCTATTTGGTGTGTACCAGGAAAACGATTTGCAACTTACTATGCCATATTCCTTTCGGAAAACATGTGACAGTATAGGAAGGAATGAATGGAAATGTGATTTGTTTCACGATGACACGGAAGTCAAATAATCTGGCATAAGACTGGCATGTCACAACACTGCCATCTTACCCATCCTCATGCCAACACATGGCTATGCAAATATGTATCCAACAACATAATGCTTCCCGAAACTTACTTTCCGATTATGTGCATGAAATATAACATTCAAAGTGATGTTCATAAACATGCCATGACCATACTAAAATGCAAACATGCAACAACACTCATCATATCAAGAGTTCAAACATGCTTGCCTAGTTCGGAGTAGTTAGAGTCTAACTGTGCGAAGTTTGCAGCTCCGTCACCTCCTCCGGTATCTATGGTATAAGAAAAATACGTACGCAACGTAAATACCGTGAGTGTACAGAAAAGTGTTCCAAATATTTTTCAAATAAATATGATAAAAAACTAGACAAAAATTTGAAGAGGACAGAAAAAGAATCACTCAAAAATTTCCTTTCTGTTAAAAGGTTATAAGGGTTTTAACCCAAGGACCCATCTGTAATGAAACAGAAAACTTCCAGGGGGCTTTGCAGAAAAATCCAAAAAAACGGTTCAGAGTGGAAGCGTATTTGCCAGAGTACGCTTTCAGTAAATGATTTAAAAAAACAAAGGAGAGGCTGACGGGCGGGTCCCACCCGTCAGGTTTGAAATTTCAAACGAGGGAGTCGGGGCTCGTCGGCGCCCGAGAGCCGCGGTGGTCGCCGGCGGCGATCCACGGCGAGGCAGGGAGATCGGAGAGTACCTCCGTGTTCAGGGCGCCATTCCGCGTCTGTGGGAGGTGGTGGTGGTCACCAGCGAGTACCACGTCGGCGGTGACGCTTGCTCCGGCGGACGGCGATTCGGGTGGTCGTGAATCTCGCCGAAGAGAGCTGCGGTGTCAAAATTGAGGTGGGGGTTATCCTACTAGAGGTGGTACGAGACTACGGGCGAAAGTAGGGCAGCGGAGGAGTTCTCACCGGAGAGAACAATGCCGGAGCCCGAGGCGTACCGAGGTGGCCGGAGTCGAGGAGGAAAGGCCCCTCGAGGCTCGTTTAGTGGCTGGTCGGGGTCAGGTGAGGTGGTGGAGTCGTGCGGGGGCGAGAGCAAGCTCGGGGTGCTATATATAGCCGCCCCGAGGCGGTTGCCGAGAACGGGGTTCTCCGGCGAGGTGATTACGGCGGCGCTGTGGTGGCACGGAAGGGTTCAAAGGTTGAGCGTTGTCGTGGGTGTTCCCTGGTTCCATTTAGGTGCTAACCGCGTCGGGATTTGGTTGCTTAGGGGGAGCTCAACGGAACGGGGCGGCGCGGGCCCGTCAGCGGCAGGGTGCACGCTCTGTGCGTACTGCGCCATGGCGACGGTGCTGCATGCGTGCGCTGGCGAGGAAATGGCCACGCGGAGCCACCAGGGGGTTTGGGCGGCGCCGAACGGCGTTGAGCCACTGTTTTGCTCCTTGTCGGCCATTACGGTGATTCGGCCACCGCAAAGCACGCCGGCGCAGGCGGGCCAGGGCGATACGGACGCCAGGAAGGCGCCAAGCGCACGTGTGAGGCTCCGGACAAGCAAGCTAGGCCGTGAGCAACGTGCCAAGAGCACTGTGAGCATGTGACTGAATTTCTGACGAAGATCGACATTGAAACTCTGAACTTAACTAAAGATGAACAGAAACAATGCATGCAAGGTGTTCGACAGAATGATCTAGGCATCTAGGGATTTTTCCCTGAGCTGGTTTTTGGTGGAGGGGCCTCTCATTGCATCTAGAGGCTGCCTGAATATTTGTGGAATTTTTGGAGAGGTGTAGATATGAATTTCACCAAATTTGGCAAATCTGGTCAAACTTGCAGTGAGTGAAATTTGAAATATTTGAAAAGGAGAAGAGTGGATCAAGATGGTTCTGGGTTGTGGGTACAAAGGACTATCCAGGGGTGTTGAGTTGAGGTCAAAAATCAAAAGCATTAGGGTACTTGCTTTGCAATTCACCTAGGCTCAAAAGAAAAGACAGAATTATTTTGGGAGGAGAAATAGTTGGAATAAAATCCAAAAATGGATTTTATTAGTTTGGACAGAATGTTTGGGTTGTACCAAAGTGGGAGGAGGGGTTTTGGGAAAATTTCACCATAGGAGGCATGGTAAAATTTAGAAGGGATCAAAACCAAATAAAAGCTCAAAAACTAAAAGGGTTTTCTTTTTAAAAGAAACTAAATCCAAGAAAAGGATTTTTGAGAGGGCAAACTTAGAAGATGGTTTTTAGGAAGGGTTTAAATGACCTTCTTTCAAACCAAGCAAGGCTCTTTCTGAAAACAAAATCACAAAATTTTTGGAGTGTCACACAACGGATCTGCCATATTCAGAGCCGTATGTATTTTGCAAATTTTCTATGTCTACAATGCTCTGCATGGAGCTACTCTAGCTAAATGCTCCCACTTTCAATATGTATCAAGATTGAGACTCAGAGTCATCCGGATCAGTGTAGAAGCTTACATCAACGTAACTCTTTATGACGAACTATTTATCACCTCCATAACTGAGAAAGGTTTCCTTAGTCCTCTTAGGTAACTAAGGATAACTTTGCTCGCTGTCCAGTGATCCACTCCTGGATCACTATCGTACTCCCTTGCCAATCTCATGATAAGGTACACAATAGGTCTAGTACATAGCATAGCATACTTTATAGAATCTATGGTTGAGGCATATGGAATGACTTTCATTCTCTTTCTATTTTCTACTTTGGTCGGGTTTTGAGTCTTACTGAACTTTACACCTTGCAACACAGGCAAGAACTCCTTCTTTGACTATTCCATTTTGAACTACTTTAAAATCTTGTCAAGGTATGTACTCATTGAAAAATCTTATCAAGCGTCTTGATCTATCTCTATAGATCTTGATTCATAATATATAAGCAGCCTGACCGAGGTCTTTCTTTCAAAAACTCCTTTCAAACTCTCCTTTATGCTTTCCAGAAAATTCTACATCATTTCTGATCAACAATATGTCATTCACATATACTTATTAGAAAAGGCTATGGTGCTCCCACTCACTTTCTTGTAAATACAGGCTTCACTGCAAGTTTGTGTAAAACTATATGCTTTGATTAACTCATCAAAGCGTATATTCCAACTCCGAGATGCTTGCACCAGTCCATAGATGGATCGATGGAGCTTGTACATTTTGTTAGCACCTTTAGGATCGACAAAACCTTCTGGTTGCATCATATACAACTCTTCTTAGAGATATCCATTTAAGGAATGAAGTTTTGACATCCATTTGCCAGATTTGATAAAATGTGGCAATTGCTAACATGATTCAGACAGACTTAAGCATCAATACAATTGAGAAAATATCATCATAGTCAATGATGACCCACAAGTATAGGGGATCTATCGTAGTCTTTTCGATAAGTAAGAGTGTCGAACCCAACGAGGATCAGAAGGAAATGATAAGCGGTTTTCAGCAAGGTATTCTCTGCAAGTACTGAAATAAGTGGTAACAGATAGTTTTGTGATAGGATAAATTGTAACGAGCAACAAGTAACAAAAGTAAATAAAGTGCAGCAAGGTGGCCCAGTCCTTTTTGTAGCAAAGGACAAGCCTGGACAAACTCTTATAATAGGAAAAGCGCTCCCGAGGACACATGGGAATATCGTCAAGCTAGTTTTCATCACGCTCACATTATTCGCGTTTGGTACTTTGATAATTTGATATGTGGGTGGACCGGTGCTTGGGTACTGCCCTTACTTGGACAAGGATCCCACTTATGATTAACCTCTATTGCAAGCATCGGCAACTACAACAAGAGTATTAAGGTAAACCTAACCATAGCATGAAACATATGGATCCAAATCAGCCCCTTACGAAGCAACGCATAAACTAGGGTTTAAGCTTCTGTCACTCTAGCAACCCATCATCTACTTATTACTTCCCAATGCCTTCCTCTAGGCCCAAATAATGGTGAAGTGTGATGTAGACGACGTTCACATAACACCACTAGAGGTTAGACAACATACATCTTATCAAAATATCGAACGAATACCAAATTCCGGACTACAAGGAGTAATCAACACTACTAGCAACCTACTAGCACCAATCCCAGACTTGGAGACAAGAACTGGATACAAGAGATGAACTAGGGTTTGGAGATGAGATGGTGCTGGTGAAGATGTTGATGGAGATTGCCCTCTCCCGATGAGAGGAGCGTTGGTGATGACGATGGTGATGATTTCCCCCTCCTTGAGGGAAGTGTCCCCGGTAGAACAGCTCTGCCGGAGCCCTAGATTGGTTCCACCAAGGTTCCGCCTTGGGGCGGCGGAGTCTCGTCCCGAAAGGTTCTCTTCTATTTTTTTCTCATCGAAAGACTTCATATGGGAGAAGATGGGCGTCGGAGAGCCACCAGGGGGCCCACGAGGTAGGGGGCGGGCCCAAGGGGGGCGCGCCCCCCACCCTCATGAGCAGGGTGTGGGACCCCTGGCCTTCATCTTTGGCGACGATTTTTCTTTATTTATTCTAAGATATTCCGTGGAGTTTCAGGACTTTTGGAGTTGCGCGGAATAGTCCTTCAAAATTTGCTCCTTTTCCAGCCCAGAATTCCAGCTGCCGGCATTCTCCCTCTTCATGTAAACCTTGTAAAATAAGAGAGAATAGCCATAAGTATTGTGAAATAACGTGAAATAACAGCCCATGATGCAATGAATATTGACATAAAAGCATGATGCAAAATGGACGTATCAACTCCCCCAAGCTTAGACCTCGCTTGTCCTCAAGCGAAAAGCCGATAACAATAAATATGTCCTCATGTTTAGAGGTAGAGGCGTCGATAAAAATAAAATACGGACATGAAGGCATCATGATTGCTTCATAACAGCAACATATTTAAAATTTTGTCATATGATTACTTATGTTCTAGTGATGATCTTTTCACAAAGCCAAAATATGAATCAGAAACTTTATTGGGCACAAACAATTATAATCTCAGTCATTGAAGCAATTGCAATTTATCATAACATCGGAAAGAGTCTATGTCAGAGCTTAAAAGCAAGTCCACATACTCAACTATCACTTAGTCCTTCATAATTGCTAGCACTCACGCAATACTTTGTGGTTACGGAGTTTTAATCAGACAAAGTGAAAGATAGGGCCTTATAGTTTTTGCCCCACAACCTTTTACCTCAAGGGTAATGTCAACAATAATAATTCATGCTCCCCCACATCCAATTAGATATATATATATATCATGTTCTTTCCAACATGCTGAGCTTGCCAAAGGATAAAATGAAAAAGGAAGGTGAAGATCACCGTGACTCTTGCATAAAGTAGAGGATAATAATAAAAGATAGGCCCTTCGCAGAGGGAAGTAGAGGTTGTCATGCGCATTTGGGGTTGATGCACAAAATCTTAATGCAAAAGAACGTCACTTTATATTGCCCCTTGCATGTGAACCTTTATTATGCAGTTCGTCGCTTTTATTGCATCCACAACAAGTTCGTATAAAGCTTATTTCTCTACACTAGTAAATCATGCATATTTAGAGAGCAATTTTTTTATTGCTTGCACCGATGACAACTTACTTGAAGGATCTTACTCAATCCATAGGTAGATATGGTGGACTCTCATGGCAAAACTGGTTTAAGGGTATTTGGAAGCACAAGTAGTATTTCTACTTGGTGCTGAGAATTGGCTAGCATGAGGGGGAAAGGCAAGCTCAACACGGTAGAGGAACCATGACAACATACTTGATCTCAGATGTAAGAAAACATAACTCATTATATTGTCTTCCTTGTCCAACATCAACTCTTTAGCATGTCATATTTTAAAGAGTGCTCCCAATCATAAAAGATGTCAATGATAATATATCTATATGTGATACCTCTCTTTCCTTATTACTTCCTATAATTGCAACGATGACCAAAGCTATATTTGCCAACTCCCAACAACTTTAAATCATCATACTCTTTCTATGTGAAGTCATTACTTTCAATAAGATCAATATGAACTCTTGACTCTTTTTATTCTTTTTCTTCTAATCACCCAAGGTCATGGCAAAATACTCAAGCCCTTGACTCAACACTAATCTTTATTATATAGCTCAGGGACTCGATTACAAAGAAGGATCATAAAGCAAAATTCGAAACTAGATCATGCCATGACTTTATTCTACTAAATCAAGATAGTACTAATAAGATCGAACTAAGAAAAACAGTAAAGATAGGAGTTGTGATGGTGATACGATACCAGGGCACCTCCCCCAAGCTTGGCAGTTACCAAGGGGAGTGCCCATACCTAGATGATTATTTCTCCTTCTTTGTTGTTGGTGGTGGAGGTGTTGTTGATGATGGAGTTGTCGCATTTTTCTTCTCTAGCTTGCGTCTGAGGCTAAAATTTTCATACCTCAGATCCTCGTTCTCGAGCTCAAGTTTCATTATCTTTTTGCATAGTGCTGCCTTGATGTCCTGCAAAAAACGAGGTGGATAGATTGAACCTTATGGAGACTTGACTTCTTGAACTCCACATGCATGTCACCAGGTTGAGGTAGGGGATAGTCTTCTTCGTCGGAACTCGGTTCCTCCTTCCTCTTTGGATCAAAATCTTCTTCTTCCTCCTTGGTCCAGCCATAATGCTCCACATCACCATATACCTTGGGATTTGCAATATAATTAGCCATGTAGCTCTATCCCTCCGAATCTTGGGAAGACATCTTGCTCTAGTCTGCAGCAGCAACAGCTCGAAACAAAAACAGAGGATAATTGCGTGATACGCGAGTCAAAACCTCCGGGAGTATATATAATGAATTTTTACCGACCAAAATACGTATCGTGCAAGGAAACAGAGTCCGGAGGGCACACGAGGTGCTCACGAGGTAGGGGGCGTGCCCAGGGGGTAGGGGGCGCCCTCCACCCTCGTGGAGGCCTCGTGTCCTCCCCGGACTACTACTTAATTTTCTATTTTTCTAAATATTCCAAAACGGAGAAATATTGCCTTAAAATTGTTTTGGAGTCGGTTTACTTACCGTACCACATACATATTCCTTTTCGGAGTCTGGAACGTTCTGGAAAGTGTCATTTATGTATTCCTCCGGGGTGACAGTTTCAATAATATTAGTTTCAACATTTATAGGATTACCTGAAATATAGTGTTTGATCCTTTGACCGTTTACCACCTTCGGATTTGTGCCTGCGAAGTTGTTGATTTTTATGGCACCAGAACGATAGACCTCCTCGATAACGTAAGGACCTTCCCATTTGGAGAGAAGTTTTCCTGCAAAAAATCTTACACGAGAGTTGTATAGCAATACATAATCACCTACATTAAACTCACGCTTTTGTATCCCTTTGTCATGCCACCTTTTAACTTTTTCCTTAAACAACTTGGCATTTTCATAAGCTTGGGTTCTCCATTCATCAAGTGAGCTAATATCAAATAGCCTCTTCTCACCGGCAAGTTTGAAATCATAGTTGAGCTCCTTAATAGCCCAATATGCCTTATGTTCTAGTTCGAGAGGTAAATGACATGCCTTTCCATAAACCATTTTATACGGAGACATACCCATAGGATTTTTATATGTAGTTCTATAGGCCCATAATGCATCATCAAGTTTTTTTGACCAATTCTTCCTAGACCTATTGACAGTCTTTTGCAAAATTAATTTGAGCTCTCTATTGCTCAATTCTACCTGACCACTAGACTGCGGGTGATATGGAGATGCAATCCTATGATTAACGTCGTATCTAGCAAGCATCTTACGGAAAGCACCATGAATAAAATGTGAACCACCATCGGTCATTAAGTATCTAGGGACTCCAAACCTCGGAAAAATAACTTCCTTAAGCATTTTAATAGAAGTGTTATGATCAGCACTACTAGTTGGAATAGCTTCTACCCACTTAGTAACATAATCAACAGCAACTAGAATATGAGTGTAACCATTAGAGGCAGGAAAGGGTCCCATATAATCAAAGCCCCAAACATCAAATGGCTCAATAACAAGTGAATAATTCATAGGCATTTCTTGACGTCTACTAATATTGCCAATTCTTTGACATTCATCGCAAGATAAAACAAACTTACGGGCATCCTTGAAGAGAGTAGGCCAATAAAAACCGGATTGCAATACCTTATGTAGAGTTCTATCCCTAGTGTGGTGCCCTCCATAAGCTTCGGAGTGATACTTGCGTAGGATCTGTTCCTGTTCATGCTCAGGTACACAACGTCTAATAACACCATCTACTCCTTCTTTATAAAGATGTGGGTCATCCCAAAAGTAGTGTCGCAAGTCATAGAAAAACTTTTTCTTTTGTTGGTATGTGAAGCTAGGCGGTATAAATTTAGCAATAATATAATTAGCATAATCAGCATACCACGGAGTGCTACGAGAAGTACTTATGACATTTAATTGTTCATCAGGAAAACTATCATCAATCGGTAGTGGGTCATCAAGAACATTCTCTAGCCTAGACAAGTTGTCTGCAATGGGGTTCTCAGCTCCCTTTCTATCAACAATATGTAAATTGAATTCTTGAAGCAAGAGAACCCATCTAATGAGTCTAGGTTTTGCATCTTCTTTTCCATAAGATATTTAATAGCAGCATGATCTGTATGGATAGTTACTCTAGAGTCAACAATATAGGGCCTGAATTTATCACAAGCAAATACAACCACTAACAGTTCCTTTTCGGTAGTAGCATAATTTCCTTGAGCATTGTCTAGAGTCTTACTAGCATAATGGATAACATTCAATTTCTTATCAACTCTTTGCCCTAGAACAGCACCTACAGCATAATCACTAGCATCACACATAATTTCAAAGGGTAAATTCCAATCAGGTGGCTGAACAATAGGTGCAGAGACTAATGCTTTCTTAAGTATTTCAAATGCTTCTACACAATCATGATCAAAGACAAATGGTACATCTTTTTGTAATAAATTAGTCAGAGGCCGAGAGATTTTTGAGAAGTCCTTGATGAACCTCCTATAAAATCCGGCATGACCAAGAAAACTTCTTATACCTTTGATGTCCTTGGGACATGGCATCTTTTCAATAGCATCAACCTTGGCTTTATCAACTTCAATACCTCTTTCAGAGACTTTGTGCCCCAAGACAATACCTTCATTAACCATAAAGTGGCACTTTTCCCAATTCAAGACAAGATTAGTTTCTTCACATCTCTGCAAAACTCGAGCTAGATTGCTCAAGCAATCATCAAAAGAGGAACCGTAGACGGAAAAGTCATCCACGAAAACCTCACAAATTTTCTCACAAAAGTCAGAGAATATAGCCATCATGCATCTTTGAAAGGTAGCGGGTGCATTACATAAACCAAAAGGCATACGCCTATAAGCAAAAGTACCAAAAGGGCATGTAAAAGTAGTCTTTGATTGATCTTTAGCCGACACAGGTATTTGAGAAAAACCAGAATAATCGTCTAGAAAGCAATAATGTGTATGTTTGCATAGTCTTTCTAGCATTTGATCAATAAAAGGTAAGGGGTAATGATCTTTCTTAGTAGCCTTATTTAATTTGCGGAAATCAATTACCATCCTATAACCCGTGATAATTCTTTGCGGAATCAATTCATCTTTATCATTAGGGACAACAGTAATACCTCCCTTCTTAGGGACACAATGGACAGGACTTACCCACTGACTATCAGCAACAGGATAAATTATACCTGCCTCCAGAAGCTTGAGTATTTCTTTTCTTACCACTTCTTTCATTTTAGGATTCAAACGTCGTTGAGGATCACAAACTGGTTGGCATCAGCTTCCAAGTTTATTTTATGTTGACATAGAGTCGGACTGATGCCCTTAAGATCATCCAGAGTATATCCAATAGCGGCACGATGTTTCTCTAGAGTCTTCAATAATCTTTCTTCTTCATGCTCTGAAAGGTTAGCGCTAATAATAACAGGATATATTTTCTTTTCATCAAGATAAGCATATTTAAGATTATGAGGCAACGGTTTAAGCTCAAACACGGGATCACCCTTGGGTGGAGGGGGATCCCCTAGGATTTCAACAGGCAAATTGTGTTGCAGAATAGGTTCCTGTTTAAAGAATACTTCATCTATTTCCCGTCTTTCATTCATGAACATATCATTTTCATGGTCTAGCAAATAGTGTTCTAGAGGATCACTAGGAGGTACAGCAATAGAAGGAAGACCAATAATTTCATCCTTACTAGGCAATTCTTCCTCACGATGTTGTTTACTAAATTTAGAGAAATTAAACTCATGGACCATATCATCCAAGCCAACAGTAACAACATTCTTTTTGCAGTCTATCTTAGCATCTACAGTACGCAAGAAGGGTCTACCAAATATAATGGGACAAAAGTTATCTTGTGGAGAACCGAGAACAAGAAAATCAGCGGGATATTTGGTTTTTCCACACAAGACTTCAACATCTCTAACAATTCCCATTGGAGATATGGTATCTCTATTGGCAAGTTTGATTGTAACATCAATATCTTCTAACTCAGAAGGTGCAATCTCATGCATAATTTCTTTGTATAAGTCAAAGGGTATAACACTAGCACTAGCACCCATATCACATAAGCCATGATAACAATGATCTCCTATCTTAACAGAAATAACAGGCACGCCTACCACAGGTCTATGTTTATCTCTATCACAAGGTTTAGCAATTCTAGCAGTTTCACCAATGAATTGAATAACATGCCCATCAATATTATCAGACAAGAGATCTTTAACAATAGCAATATTGGGTTCTATGTTGACTTGCTCAGGAGGTGTATAAGTCCTAATATTGCTTTTACGACCAACAGTTGAAGCTTTAGCATGACCCTTCATTCTAACAGGGAAAGGAGGTTCCTCAACATAAGAAGTAGGAACAATAGGATCATTATAAGTGACAATCTTTTCTTCAACTTTAATAGGTGCAACTACTTTTACTTCTATGGGAGGATGATATTTAAACCACTTCTCCTTGGGGAGATCAACATACGTAGCAAAATATTCACAGAAAGAAGCTACTATCTCAGAGTCAAGTCCATATTTAGTGCTAAACTTACGGAAAATATCGGTATCCATAAAAGATTTAACACAATCAAACGTAGGTGTCATACCTGAATCCTTACCTTCGTCGAGGTCCCAATCTTCAGAGTTGTGTTTAATTCTATCCAATAAATTCCATCCAAATTCAATAGACTTCATCATAAAAGAGCCAGCACAAGAAGTATCGAGCATGGTGCGATTATTAGCAGAAAGCCGAGCATAAAAATTCTGGAGAATTGTCAATTTTGAGAGCTCATGATTGGGGCATGAATATAACATTGATTTAAGCCTCCCCCAAGCTTGAGCGATGCTTTCTCCTTCGCGAGGCCAAAAATTATATATATAATTGCGATCACGATGAACAATATGCATAGGGTAATACTTTTGATGAAATTCCAATTTCAATCTTTTATAGTTCCATGATCTCATATCATCACATAGCCTGTACCATGTCAATGTGTCTCCCTCCAAAGATAAAGGGAAAGCCTTCCTCTTAACGGCATCATCGGGTATACCTGCAAGCTTAAATAGTCCACAAATATCATCCACAAAGCGTAGATGTTCGTCAGGATGCTTTGTTCCATCTCCTGCGAAAGTGTTAGCTAGCAGTTTTTCCATCATACCCGAAGGAATCTGAAAAGTAGTTTCATTTTCAATAGATTCAGTAGGTTCAGTAGGTTGAGGAGCAACTCTTGGCTCAACTGGACGGGGTGAAGATACCCCGAACAAGCCCCTCAAACAATTACTTTCCATGGTAACAAGTGACAGAAAATTTCAGCACACTAAATAAATTTTTCCTTACCAAATTCCACCTACCAAAGGCGCTTCACTCCTCGGCAACGGCGCCAGAAAAGAGTCTTGATGACCCACAAGTATAGGGGATCTATCGTAGTCCTTTCGATAAGTAAGAGTGTCGAACCCAACGAGGAGCAGAAGGAAATGATAAGCGGTTTTCAGCAAGGTATTCTCTGCAAGTACTGAAATAAGTGGTAACAGATAGTTTTGTGATAGGATAAATTGTAACGAGCAACTAGTAACAAAAGTAAATAAAGTGCAGCAAGGTGTCCCAATCCTTTTTGTAGCAAAGGACAAGCCTGGACAAACTCTTATAATAGGAAAAGCGCTCCCGAGGACACATGGGAATATCGTCAAGCTAGTTTTCATCACGCTCATATGATTCGCGTTCGGTACTTTGATAATTTGATATGTGGGTGGACCGGTGCTTGGGTACTGCCCTTACATGGACAAGCATCCCACTTATGATTAACCTCTATTGCAAGCATCTGCAACTACAACAAAAGTATTAAGGTAAACCTAACCATAGCATGAAACATATGGATCCAAATCAGCCCCTTACGAAGCAACACATAAACTAGGGTTTAAGCTTCTGTCACTCTAGCAATCCATCATCTACTTATTACTTCCCAATGCCTTCCACTAGGCCAAAATAATGGTGAAGTGTGATGTAGTCGATGTTCACATAACACCACTAGAGGTTAGACAACATACATCTTATCAAAATATCGAACGAATACCAAATTCACATGACTACTAATAGCAAGACTTCTCCCTTGTCCTCAGGAACAAACGTAACTACTCACAAAGCATATTCATGTTCATAATCAGAGGGGTAATATTGTGCATAAATGATCTGAACATATGATCTTCCACCAAATAAACCAACTAGCATCAACTACAAGGAGTAATCAACACTACTAGCAACCTACTAGCACCAATCCCGTACTTGGAGACAAGAATTGGATACAAGAGATGAACTAGGGTTTGGAGATGAGATGATGCTGGTGAAGATGTTGATGGAGATTGCCCTCTCCCGATGAGAGGAGCGTTGGTGATGACGATGGTGATGATTTCCCCCTCCCGGAGGGAAGTGTCCCTGGCAGAACAGCTCTGCCAGAGCCCTAGATTGGTTCTGCCAAGGTTCCGCCTCGTGGCGGCGGAGTCTCGTCCCGAAAGGTTCTCTTCTATTTTTTTTCTCATCGAAAGAGTTCATATGGGAGAAGATGGGCGTCGGAGAGCCACCAGGGGGCCCACGAGGTAGGGGGGCGCGCCCCCCACCCTCGTGAGCAGGGTGTGGGCCCCTGGCCTTCATCTTTGGCGAGATTTTTCTTTATTTATTCTAAGATATTCCGTGGAGTTTCAGGACTTTTGGAGTTGCGCAGAATAGTCCTTCAGTATTTGCTCCTTTTCCAGCCCAGAATTCCAGCTGTCGGCATTCTCCCTCTTCATGTAAACCTTGTAAAATAAGAGAGAATAGCCATAAGTATTGTGACAGAACGTGAAATAACAGCCCATGATGCAATGAATATTGACATAAAAGCATGATGCAAAATGGACGTATCAGTCAACACCTTGCACTTGTCGAAAACCTTTTGTGACAATTAGAGCTTTTTAGATAGTAACACTACCATCACCGTCCGTCTTCCTCTTTAAGATCCATTTATTCTCTATGGCTCGCTGATCATCAAGCAAGTCAACCAAAGCCCACACTTTGTTCTCATACATGGATCCTATCTCAGATTTCATGGCCTCAAGCCATTTATCGGAATCTAGGATCATCATCGCTTCTTCATAGTTCGTAGGTTCATCATGGTCTAGTAACATGACTTTCAGAACAGGATTAACGTACCACTCTGGTGCGGATCGTGCTGTGGTTGACTTACGAGGTTCTGTAGTAACTTGATCTGAAGTTTCATGATCATTATCATTAGCTTCCTCTCTAGTTGGTGTAGGCATCATAGGAACGTATTACTTGGAAGAGCTACTTTCCAAATTGAGAGAAGGTACAATTTCCTCATCAAGTTTTACTTTCCTCCCATTCACTTCTTTTGAGAGAAACTCCTTCTCTATAAAGGATCCATTCTTTGCCTTCGGATCTGTGATAGAATATGTACCGAACAGTTTCTTTTGGGTATCCTATGAAGACGCACTTCTCCGATTTGGGTTCGAGCTTATCAGGCTGGAGCTTTTTCACATAAGCATCGCAACCCCAAACTTTAAGAAACGGCAGCTTAGGTTTCTTGCCAAACCACGGTTCATACGGTGTCGTCTCAACAGATTTAGATAGTGCCCTATATTTAACATGAATGCAGCTGTCTCTAATGCATAACCCCAAAACAATAGTGGTAAATCGGTAAGAGACATCATATATTGCACCATATCTAATAAACTATGGTTACGATGTTGGGACACACCATTACGCTGTGGTGTTCCAGGTGGCGTGAGCTGTAAAACTATTCCACATCATTTTAAATGAAGGCCAAACTCATAAATAAAATATTCACCTCCACGATCAAATCGTAGAAACTTTATTTTCTTGTTACGATGATTCTCCACTTCACTCTGAAATTCTTTGAATTTTTCAAATGTTTCAGACTTGTGTTTCATTAAGTAGATATACTCATATCTGCTCAAATCATATGTGAAGGTCAGAAAATGACAATATTCGCCACGAGCCTCAACACTCATCGGACCGCATACATCGGTATGTATTATTTCCAATAAGTCATTGGCTCATTCCATTGTTCCAGAGAACGGAGTTTTAGTCTTCTTGCCCATGAGTCATGGTTTGCAAGTATGAAATGATTCATAATCAAGTGATTCCAAAAGTCCATCTTCACTAAAAAAAAGACACATCCATGACATTTTGGGCCGAACGAATTTTTTTTTCTGTCATACTTATGACACTTCTATGACGATAATTGTCACAAAACCCGGTATCATCATAGATGTGGTGGGCTCCTACTTCTATGACAGAAAATCATGACAGAAAATGGGTTTTTGTCCTGGGCGGGCCGGAGACGCAGCTGCATGACATTCTTTGGGTTGTCCATGACGGAAAAAACCGTGGTAGAAGCGAGGGCGAGGAAGATTTCGGGGAGTTCCCGGTTATGGTGGGTGGTCGGGGCTGAGTGATGCGCGTTTCTCTCGTACACATACGCGCGTGTGTGCGAGGCGTTGGGCTCTAACTGAACCCAAGCAAGGCGTTGGGCTCTAACCGAACCCGAGCGATTGCACTAGCTACGTTACTGAACCCGAGTGATTCCTTTGCTACTGCTGTTAACTGAAGCCGATCGAACCCTGTTGCCTCCTTTTCTTGATGAACAGTGAGCGTTGTTGGGGGGAGGGTTGGATGAATAGTTCCCGGTGGGGGGGGGGTGAACAAGACCCTGTGGTGTTGCCTCTGGATGAACAGGACCCTGATTGATCGAGCCGGTTGGGCCTGGATGAACAGGACCCCGTGGAGGGCTGGATGAACAGGACGACCTCGTGGAGGGATGGTTGAACAGTAGCCGGTGGAGGGATGATGAACAATAGCTCGTGGAGGGGTGGTTGAACAGGACCCCGTGGAGAGGGCTGGTTGAACAGTAGCCCGTGGAGTAGCGCGCGGTGGAGGCTGGATGAACAGGAGCCCGTGGATGAACAGTCGCAGGTGGAGGCTGGAGGAGGTCGACGGTGGATGAACAGTAGCCCGTGGAGGGTGGAGGAGGTCGACGATGGAGATGAACAGTATCCCGTGGAGTCCCGTTTTGTTGTACGCCACACCCCTCCTGATGAACAAGACCCCCGTTCCGACCGTTCCTCCATTTTGCGGTACGCCACACCCCTCCCGATCAACAGGACCCTGTTTAGACTGTAGGAGGTCCAACAAAAGTCCGTTTCCTCCGTTTTGTGGTATGCCAGACCCCTCCCGATCAACAGGATCCCGTTTCGTACGTGGCCGGTCGAACACAAGGCCGTTTCCTTCGTTCTGTGGTACGCCAGACCTCGTTTCCATCGGCTGTTCCGTCCGAGCCCTCCCGATGAACACGACGACGCATTCAGTTTCGACCCAGCCGGTTGGCTCCCCATGAACACAACGGCCATGCAGTTTCTCCGTTCCGACCCAGCAATGTACACAAGCCCTGGCCGTACGTATGCGCGAGCAGGCGTTCAAGACCCTGTCCGTATGTACGTACGTGGCCGTATTTTCTTTCTTGCACCCTGGCCGATGTACGTACGTGTACATGCTACGTGTGCGCCTTTACTATGACACGTGCGTGCCTCTACATCGACCAGTATGTACGTACACTTTCGCGACCAGAATGACAATGCTACGTACGCTTCGACCAGGTGGGTCCCGACTGTCAGGCACTTCCTTGCATGCAAAGATGTAGCTGGTGGGTCCCAGCAGTCAAGGGGCGAATCATTTTTTCCCGTAATATGGACGCACTTCCTTGCGTGCTAAGATCTAAGGCCGATGGGTTTAATTGGGCTTTGGTGGCGGTATATGGGGCCGCGCAGCCAGAACTCAAACCAGATTTTCTGGCTGACCTGGTTCGTTTTGTGGTAGCGAGCAACTCCCAATCCTAGTTGGGGGTGATTTTAACATTATTCGAAGGAGGGAGGAGAAGAATAATGATAATTTTGACGGTAGGTGGTCGTTTATGTTCAATACCATAACCGAAAGCTTGGATCTTAGAGAGATAGAGCTATCTGGTAGGAAATTCCCTTGGGCTAATTCGCTACCTAACCTGACTTTTGAGAAACTGGACCGTGTCCTCGCTAGTGTCGAATGGGAACAGAAGTTCCCTCGCGTAACTGTCCAGGCGTTATCGCGCGCAATTTTGGATCACACTCCGTTGCTAGTTGACTCTGGCGATCCATCTCATGTGGGGAATAAGAACACCTTTTCTTTTGAGCTCTCATGGTTTGATAGAGAAGGGTTCTTTGAGCTAATCGCTAGAGAATGGGCTAAAGACTCACGAGGAAGGTCTCCTATCAAGAGATGGCAGAATAAGATTAGGCATGTGCGAAGATTCCTTTGTGGATGGGCTAAACATACGCATGGGATTTATAAGGCTGAGAAGGAAAGACTCCTTTTACTTATTCAGTCCCTAGACTTAAAAGCCGAATCCTCTATTTTAGATACCAGAGAGCTGGAAACTAAGATAGAGGCAGAATTGAGACTGAAAGATCTCCTTTGGGAGGAGTAATTGAAGTGGGCATTGCGAGCTAAGGTTCGCAAAATCGTCCAAGGGGATGATAACACTCAGTTCTTTCACATGATTGCAAATGGCAAACACTGCAAGAAGAGGATATTTCAGCTTGAGCAGGAAGAGGGGACGATTTTAGGTCAAGAAAATCTGAAAGCCTATATTACCAATTACTATAAGCAGCTGTTTGGGCCGCGGAAGATAACTATGTGTCCTTAGATGAGTCTAGGGTAGAGGTTGTACCTCAACTTGCATCGGACGAGAATGAGGTCTTGACTGCCCCATTTACGGAGAAAGAGGTCTTTGAGGCTATTTCACAAATGAAGAACAATAAGGCTCCCGGGCCGGATGGATTCCCGGCGGAGTTTTATAAAAAATGTTGGCATATTATCAAAGGGGATTTACTTCCAATGTTCCATGATCTTTTCTCTAGACAGCTTCAGTTGTTTCAATTTAATTTTGGAACGATTACTTTAATCCCCAAGATAATAGAGGCCGTTCGTATTGAGCAGTTCAGGCTGATCGTCTTCTTAATGTAAGTTTCAAAAAATTTACCAAGGTCGGGACTAATAGGCTTACGCAAATTGTGCACTCTGTCATGCAGCCGTCCCAAACTGCTTTCATGACAGACAGAAACATCCTGGAAGGGGTTATCGTTCTGCATGAAACACTCCATTAAATCCACTCAGATAAACTAGACGGGGTAGTTTTCAAAGTGGACTTTGAGAAAGCATACGATAAGGTCAAATGGCCCTTCCTATAACAGGCTTTGCGTATGAAAGATTTTGATCAGGCCTGGAGACACCAGGTTGACTCCTTCACGCAAAAAGGTAGTGTTGGAATTAAAGTGAATGATGACATAGGTCACTATTTCCAAATACACAAAGGACTGAGGCAAGGGGATCCGATGTATCATATTCTCTTCAACGTAGTGGCGGATATGTTGGCAATTCTTATTGGAAGCGCTAAGGATGCGGGTCAGGTAGGAGGCCTCGTCCCGCACTTAGTAGACGGAGGTACAGTATGCCGATGACACTATCATTTTCATGGAGCACGACTTGGCAAAAGCACGAAACATGAAGCTCGTGTTATGCTTGTTCGAACAATTGTCCGGGCTAAAGATTAACTTCCACAAGAGCGAGTTGTTCTGTTTCGGAAGAGCTATTGATGAACAAGATGCATACAAGCAATTGTTTGGGTGTGAAT
Source organism: Triticum aestivum (assembly GCF_018294505.1). NCBI lineage: Eukaryota > Viridiplantae > Streptophyta > Magnoliopsida > Poales > Poaceae > Triticum > Triticum aestivum. The sequence goes on from NC_057801.1 coordinate 748,218,207, forward strand.
TGGGGGCTTTACCTTTTACGTATTTAGGTATACCAATTCACCATCGCAAGCTAACAAACAGAGAATGGAAGTGCATTGAGGATCGATTTGAGAAGAAATTGAGCTGCTGGAAAGGCAAACTGATGTCATACGGAGGACGATTAATTCTCATTAATTCGGTCCTCACGAGTATGCCTATGTTTCTTCTCTCGTTCTTCGAGGTTCCGGTGGGAGTCCGGAAGAGGCTAGACTTCTATCGATCACGATTCTTTTGGCAGAGTGATGAACTTAAGCGAAAATACAGACTTGCTAAATGGGATATCATCTGTAGGCCGAAAGACCAAGGGGGTCTAGGTATTGAAAATCTGGAAGTGAAGAACAGATGTCTCCTTAGCAAGTGGTTGTTTAAGCTTTCTGTCGAGACGGAGGCCACTTGGCCTCAAATCTTGCGGAACAAGTTCCTTCACTCCAGAACCTTGTCCCAGGTGACAGTGAGGCCGACTGATTCACCATTTTGGAAAGGACTGATGAGAGTTAAATCACTCTTTTTCAATAGGACAAGATTCATAGTTGGAAACGGTACTTCTACGAGGTTTTGGGAGGATACATGGCTAGAGGAGACGCCCCTCGCGCTCCAATATCCTTCTTTGTATAACATTGTTCAGCGTAGAGATGCTTATGTTGCAGCAGTTATGCAGTCCACTCCGCTTAATATTCAATTTAGGATGACGCTAGTGGGAACCCGTTGGGAAGCTTGGCTCAATCTTGTTGGGAGATTAATGGATGTTCAGTTGTCTCAACAGCCCGATCAGTTGTGCTGGAAACTAACTAAGAATGGCGAATTCTCGGTTAAATCCATGTATTTGGATGTTATCAACTCTAGTGTGATTCCTAGATCGAAACATGTTTGGAAAGTTAAAGTTTCTTTGAAAATCAAAGTGTTTATGTGATTTGTGCATAAACAAGTTATTTTAACTAAGGATAATCTGGCAAAACGTAATTGGACAGGATCTACCAGATGTAGTTTCTGCATCCAACACGAATCAATCAAACATCTCTTTCTGGATTGTCCTCTGGCAAAACTTTTGTGGCGGTCGGTCCACATAGCTTTTAACATTACTCCACCAAATTCTATCAATACGTTATTTGGGACGTGGCTTGATGGGATAAATTATGATACTGCGAGGCACATTCGTGTAGGAGTGTGTGCTTTATTATGGGCAGTCTGGAATTGCAGAAATGATTTGGTTTTTAGCAGAACAACAAATATCAACTTTTTGCAGGTTATCTTCAAAGCCACAACGTTGATCCGTATGTGGTCACTACTCACTCCGACGGAGGCCAGGGAGCGTTTGGTTACTGGGTCTACCCGATGGGAGATGGTAGCACGGGATATTTTCAACCGGTTTCGATGGCGGTCATGTAATAGGATAGGCATATAGTGCTCTTATCTTTTTATGCCAGCCAGTTGTGGCTTTTCCTTTTTACTGTTAAGCTCTTATGGAGCCTTTTTTCGTTCATTGCGAGACTTGGAGACTTATGTTGGATATTTTGCTTATTAATAATATTGGTCGTATGCATCATTCAGATGCAGAGGCTGGGGCATACCCCCTTTTTGAAAAAAAGGTGGACGGTTCTTCAGCCTTCAACAGGGTTGTTTCAAGAATATACAGATCGATTACACACTATACAGTGATGAAACACAGTGGCTCAGCACTTTATCATTTCAAGGATCAATGTTAAAATTCAGAAAATAGACCATTGATTTCTTTTCCATGCTTTAATTTTTGTACTAGGAAATATCTTGGTGCAAGACCTAATCACCACAGTTGACCCACATGTCAATTTTATTACCTTCTTGTCCGAATCTATAATATCTAAATAGTTCATCCTCACTATGATATTTCTCTCAACATGCAAGTTGTCCACATCAGCAACCATGCCATCCAAGAAAAGTTGATTCCATTTGAAGCCACATCATCACTAATCCTACAGCTAAGGCCCACACAATTCAATCAAACAATCATGGGACTCGGTTTTTCCTTAGTACGCAACGATTCTGGTAATTGAAACGATCCATCCTTTCCATAGGATTCAATTTTCCTTTGGAGTAGTATACGCAGCCATCATTTTGGTCACTGAACCGATCCGGCATTTCCTTAGATTCAGTTTTTACTACTTGACAGTTGACACGCTGCAGTCCTGGTCACCGTAGCAACCCATCGGTTCCTATTCATAACAGACGATGCATCCCTTCTATAGCTGGAGGAAGAGCCCAGATGCATCGTCTCCCACTTCCCGACACATCTTATCTTCCCACCTGTTTCTTATCGAGTTGCGGCCATCGGAACCGAACTCCGGCGTGATCTCGATGCATGCCAAGATGGGCTTGAATGTTGCGCCACTACACAGTGCTTGACGGAATCGTCGCATGCCCATAGTGCGTCGCTGGCTCTCGCATGGGCTTCGCCCCGCCGACCACCACCAACCGTGTGCATCGGCTTAATCTGCCACCGGCTACCTACCGCTTCGCACCGGCGCCACCAAGAATCTTGCCACCGCCTGCTACCAGCCACCCACCCTACAACCCTTAGTACCTCCTCCTTTTCCTCTGGCCTGGAGCACAGCGAGACAGTCGGCATGGTGCGTTGTGGGAGAGGAAGAAGAGATCGGCCTGGAGCACCCAGCAGAGCGCGTGGCAGAACATCGTCTTTGTCGTCGGAACCTTATACTTCAGCCTGCCGGCATCGTTGGATGCTTTGGACATCACACATCAGGTTCATTCGTTTCACAGGTGTTGCTGCTGCTATAAGGCGCTTCCAATTATGGATCATGTTGTGGAGCCACTGCTACGACATGGACTCTGGCTTTTGCGTGCAGCTGCGGAGCAACTTGCAAAACTGGAATGTAATTTGCACTGTGTATTAAAGAGCTGGTCCATTGCTGAAAACTAATTTCATTTTCTCACTGTGCATGTAATTTTGCACTATTTATTGAATGAAAACTTCAATCCTGTGTTGCGTCAATCTTCATCTTGCAAAATTAAATCACCTCTCCAAGATCCGCCTCTAACAAATACTCATGTTATCAAATCATCTTTAGTACTCATGTATATGAGAACCATCTTCAGTGCTATATTGCAATATGACTAATCTTCAAAGTACATATATTGCAAATCCCGTCTTTTTTTAGTGCGTGTACTTAACTGCAATGCTAATTTGTTGTGAATATCCCAAAATTGATAAGTGTTCCATTAGTAAAAAACAACTTGCTAATGGTTACTGAAACCAATCCGTTTAATATTTAGAAGCTCGCGCAACATGTCCCGCAGCAACGCGCAAGGTATCCATCTAATTATATTATATAACTCATCGTCATCAAGACAAATTTACATGTGCCCGTGCATGCAGAAAGAGTAAAAACGCGTTTCTCACAACTTGATGCATGTTGTATCCACTGGGACCGGCTACCGGTCAGTTGACTGAAAATAAAATTTGGGTCAGTCACCTGACCCAAACTTGTTTTAGTCGTGCTTGCTGGCAACAACGTGTACACAGTGCACTTATCGAGCCTCATACTCATGCATGTGCACGTTGCATGTCACCCTCCGGCAGTACGGCTTAAATTTTGTCAACTACGCTGGCCACATGCAGCTGTACTTATCGCGTCGAGAGCAAGTGAAAGCCATGCACGCCCACAGCTCCAACTTGGAGCCTCCAAGCTAACTGGCCCATACCTTTTTCACGCTGATTAACACAAGTACTCTACACTGTCCTGCTCCCATAGTATTTCCTAGAAGCGCATATACACATAAGCTAGCTTCGCATGTTGGCCGGCTAGCTATGCGACCACACGTAGCTATGTTGCTCGGGCGAGCGGCTCCTGTCTCGTTGGTTATAATGTCAAACATCACCACAGTCGGGAGTGCTTCTTTAAAAATGCTACATCCACAGAGAGCTTGTTACTGATCATATTTATATCTGAAAAATGGAAAAACACATAAAACAAACAATGACAGAAAATTGCACACGATTCGCATGAAAATTGCAGCTTTTCATAATATGCAAAAATAACCACATAGTAGTGCAATTTTTAGACAGTGGTACTAATTGTACACACATTGCATAAAAATTGTAATGGGGGCTATTATTTGATAGGCGCCTAGTTTTTTTGGGCATTCAGTCAAATTGTCTCCACTACCCGATCAAGATCCAAAGGCCCATCCGCCTTCTTCTTTCTCTGTCCTTCTTTCCCCTATACTAACACTACCACCCCCCCCCCCCCAACCCAACCCCAAAAAAGAAAATAAGTTTTCTAGATAAGAATGAATTAGTGGCATTGGTATTACCCTTTGAGAAAAAAACTAAAAACAGTGAAAAATGTACACAAAATTTGCGCTGTTTTATAATATGCAAGAATAAGCATATAATGCTGGATATTTTTGCAAAAGATAAGATTTCGAAGAAGGAATAAATTAGTGGCAATGGTATTACCCTGAAAGAAGAAACAAAAAAAAATATAATCAACATAATGAAGTTTTCTAAGGAAGAATAAATTAGTGACATTGGTATTACCCTTTAACAAGAAAGAAAATAAAACAAAATAAAAGCTAAAACAAAATTAAAATAGGGAGGTTCAGTAATTGAGAATGAATTAGTGGTGTTGGTATTACCATTTAAGTATTTTTATAAAAGAAGCAAATCAAACCATGACTAAATTTACACACAGTATACACAAAATAAGCACGTTTCCGTAATGTGCAAGAATAAGCATACAATAGTGAAATTTGCACAAAAAGGAATTTCGCAAAAAGTGATGAATCAGTACCATAGATATTACTTTAAAGAAGAAATAAAATAAAATAACAACTAAAATAAAATAAAAAATAAAAAATTATAAGAAAAAATGAATTAGTGACATTGGTATTACATTTTAAAAAGAAAGAAAATGAAATAAAAAATGAAGCACAATCAAAATAGTGAGGTTTAGTAAGATGGAACGAATTAATTACATACACGTTACCCTTAAAGAAGAAAGTAAAGTTAACAATAAACAAAAGAAAATAAAAATAATGAAGTTTTCTAAAAAATAATTAATGACATTGCTATTACCCTTTAGGAAGATAGAAAATGATAAAACAAATAATGATAAAAATTGCACACAATTTACACATAAATTACGATATTTACTAATATGCAAGAATATGCATATAATAGTGAAATATTTGTCATAAAGGAAATTTCCTTAGAAAGAATGAATTAGTGGCACTTGTGTTACGTTTAAATAAGAAATGAAATAAACTAACTAAATGGAAAATAAAATAATAAACTTTTTCTAAGAAAGAACGAGTTAGAAGCCTTAGTAATACCCTTTAGGAAGAAATAAAGTAAAATAAAAACTAAATAAAAATCAAAATCAAAATAATGAAGCTTTCAAAGAAAGAATGAATTAGTGACATTGGTATTACCCTTTAAGAAGAAAGGAAACAATAAATAAAAAATGGGAATTTGCACACAATTTACGCAGAAATTGCACTTATTATAATATGCAAGAGTAAGTATATAATAGTAGAATTCTCACAAAAAAGAAAGTTTCCTAAGAATGAATGAATTAGTGACATTGGTATTACCATTAAAAAATAAAAGGAAACAAATACTAAATCAAAAACAAAATAATGAAGTTTTGTGAGAAAAATGAATTAGTGGTTTTGGTATTACTCTTCAGAAAAAAAATATGAAATAACTACTAAAACAAAATCAAAATAATAAATTTTCTAAGTAAGAATGAATTATTGCATTGATAGTACCCTTTAAGAAGAAAGAAATTATATAATAATCAAACATTAACAAAATTTACACACAATATATACAAAACATTGGGCTTTCAAGAATATGGAAGAATATGCATATGGTAGTGGAATTTTCACAGAAAATACAATTATAATGAAACTGCAGTATTTTAGTAGTATGTAAGAAATAAGCACATAATAGTGCATTTTTCACAGAATTACAATTTATACGCATATTATTAATTACTACGTGTATATATTTTGTATTCACCCAACATCCAAAATGTACTATAAAAACTGACAAAAAAACAGAACCAGAAAACGCACATAAACAGCCTAATAAGCATACACGTAACAGGCTTCAGCTCAACAAGGAATCGACTGACCCAAAATTAGGGCCAATCAAAAAACGTCCAACCCGATTCAGGACAACACGCACAACAGAAAGGAAAAACAACTAGCACACATCTTGGAGCAACAATCAATGGTTAAAAATTTGACTGACCCAAAAGCTAAAACTTAGTCAATTGACATGTAGCTAAAGTGGTATCCACTCGTCTTTCTTCATATATTCCCATCAACCCACATTTTCAGCAAAATTCTTTTCCAAGCCTTCTTGTTTTCTCGAGAAAAGTGCTTGTTCTTTTCTACTATCTCTGATCCATGGTCTCCATGGTAGATAGTCCCTTCTCAATGTTGTTTGCTAGCTTCCTAGGGCTCCCTCCATGAACGATCCAAGCCTCTACGCTTGCCCACCTTCGCAAGCACATCTTTTTTATGATGCCATGGATGCCTCTTGTCAATCACCACGGTAAGACGTCATCAGAGGAGGTCTAGGACATGGTAGGGATGGCCAAAAAACTCAACTCTGTTTTATCCTTTTTTGCAATATAGATATGAGTTGGTTGAGTTCAAAAAATTGATGTGTTCGAGCTTGAAAGCTTCGCTCGAAGACCAAATTTGAACCCATCACTTCTCTTTTCCGATGGAATGCCACAGTTTTAATTATGGCCTTCGTGTACTTCAAAAGTTCCAAGTCCATATATGAAACACGTTTTTCAACTAGTGAAAGTTAGGTTTCCTTCTGTTGAAACCTATGGATCAATAACTTGAAACATTTTACTAAAAAGCAAGTTGAAACATTAAACATGTGTTAAGCAGCTCCTTTTTTCATGGATGATAACTACTTTCAATAAAGTTTTGTTTGTGTGCATCGATTGATGGAGATGTTGCGGTACCAAGAACACGGAAGAAACGCCATATGGTGGAGCAATGGTGAGCACAATCAATGATTGATTACTGCATCCAGGTCTATATTGCCTTTTAAGCTTTTTCGTCAATACGGCCTTGGAAATTAGGAATACTGCAAGTACAATGTGGGACTTTGCTTGCACTCGCTCAAGTTTTTTTAGAAAAGTGTGCAAGAGAAAGTACGGTTGCATGCATAACTCTGGAGATTCTCTCTCACATACAAAAGGTATGCATTTTAATCCTTCCGTCTCAAAATAAGTGTCTGAACATAGTAAAACTTTGTACTACTATTGGGACACTTATTTCGGGATGGAGGGATTATTTCTTTGTGGCAATTTAGATTAGTGACGACTTTTAAACTAAAGGACTGATTTCTGATACACTTACATATTTGCATTTATTGCAAGAAGAACTTGGGAACTATATCATATTTGGATGCATTTTAACTAGTTTATATTTCTGTTCGACGTATTTTTGTGATTACCATTTTCAGAAGATATAAGTATAAATGTATTTTTTTAATTGCAAGTTATACACATCTATGTTTTATATTGGGTGTATACGTACACACACGCATTAGGCGATCCTCGATGATGCAATGGTACGTGCATGCATGCATTTTGGGTTTGCTCACGTACTAACCAATTTATACTTGCACTTGATGCTCCGTGGCATAGACTTATACACACATGCAGGTTACAATCAGAAGGCTGAGTCCACATCTACGACACGCCCACAAGATAACATACCATATGCGTATTTCTTTAATACCCGTATATACCGGTCGGCGGGCACGTGTATACGTACTTGAATACCTGAGGTTGTTTCAACCAGCAAACCCCGGAGATAAGATGAAGATGGCGATCGAATGAACCAGGCCCACCGGTCAGCTGTGTAGCTCAGGTACGTGCGAGTTGGGTTTTGTTTTCCTTGTGCAGGCGTACGCGCTAAGAAAGGGAGAAGATAAGCACCAACGGAGCTCGTAGACGGGATTTGATCTCTATCTTCCCACGAATATCGGAACAAACGCTCGCGCTCTGCCTATCTCTCTTCCCTATAAATACAGAGGCACAAGGCCATTCGCAGGGGAGGGAGGCACGGCCAGAGGAGAAGAACTCACGCACGCACACATCCATCGCATAACACCTCCAGCACCCATCCATCCACCACGCAGCACTCCATTCCTTCAGGAATACATCCATCTACCCGGCAGGAGGAAAGACGCAGGTACCCGAGCCGGCGTACACGGAGAGAGGAGGCCGGCGTACAAGGAGCTCGGCGGCTGTGACATGGACGCGAAGCTCACCTTCCCCGAACGTAAACTTTGATCTAACCCATCCCTTTCCTTGTTCCTTCTTTGCATATAGCATGCACGCACACAGGTCGGGAGCGTTGCCAAGAGCAATGTTCGCATGATCGGACCCCCGTCGGAGATGGAGCCGCCGGACCGGAAGGTGAAGTCGACGTTGCCAGAGATGGTCTTCACCAAGCCAGCGCCACAAAGAACGACGAAGAGGTCGTCATCACAACCTGTTGTTCGCCTCGTCACGACGGTTCGGCCAAGACGACGACGCGGAGCACGCCACGACGCCGCCCACCGTCGAGGTCACCAGGTCGATGCCCCGGAGGTCGACGCCACGGTGGCCACCCCACTCATCACCGCGCGATGAGGACGACGCGTCACCGGAGCTCATCTTCACCAAGCCCGCGCTATGGACGCCGACGCTACCGAGGTCGGTGTCACGGAGGTCGACGCCACGGTGGCCACCCCACTCATCACCGCGCGATGAGGACGACGTGTCGCCGGAGCTCATCTTCACCAAGCCCGCGCTATGGACGCTGACGCTACCGAGGTTGGGTGTCACAAAGGTCGACGCCACGGTGTCCACCCCACTCATCCCCGCGCGAAGAGGACGACGCGTCGCCGGAGCTCATCTTCACCAAGCCCGCGCTATGGACGCTGACGCTACCGAGGTCGGTGTCACAGAGGTCGACGCCACGGTGGCCACCCCACTCATCACCGCGCGTAGAGGACGACGCGTCGCCGGAGCTCATCTTCACCAAGCCCGCACTATGGACGTTGATGCCACCGAGGTCAGTGTCACGGAGGTCGACGCCACGATGGCCACCCCCACTCATCACCCCTCGATGAGGACGATGAGTCGCCGGAGCTCATCTTCACCAAGCCCGCGCTATGGACGCTGACGCCATCGAGGTCGATGTCCCGGAGGTCAACGCCACGGTGGCTGCCCTCCACTCATCGCCGCTAGACCATGATGCCGTTTAGCCAACCATGGTGCTCCCCACCGGATTCTTCACCAAGCTAGCTCTATGGAGGCCAACGGCACACAAGTCACCATCACCACTCACGCCCACTTCGCCACGAGGCGCCGCGGAAGGACAACGGCACAGAGCATGCCACGATGCCGCCCACCGTTCGATGTCGCCAAGCCGGCGCCATGGAGGCCGATGCCACGGAGACCACCCCCACTCCTCGCGCCCACTTCGTCACACGGTGCCGCGGAACACAATGACACAGGGCACGCCACGGCGCCGCCCACCGTCAATATCGTCAAGATGGTGCCTTGGAGGTCGATGACACGTAGGTCAGCCTCACCGCTCTATGGAGCCCGTCGTCCGCTTCGTCGCGCTGGAGGGACGCCGCTGAAGACGGTGATCTGGAGTTCGCCGTCGGGCCATTCGTTCACTTCATCAAGATGGTGCCGTAGAAGTCGACGACGCAGAACTCGCCATCACACTGCCTCACTCTCCATTTCATCACGCCGATCAGGACCACGACATGGTGCTCGGCCAACGATGCTCGCGGCGTTCAATATCACCCGTCAATCAGTCCTTCGCACACCCTCGACGAGCGGTACATGAGGAGAAGCGGCGGACCCTGTCGACACTCACCGCTCCTTCAGTGAATGACGAGTGTCTCTCGGGCTCCTTCAAGGAGAAGAGATCCCATGTGGCATCGGCGCGTCTTACATCAGTTTGCAAGGAGAAGGTTGGAGTCGTCAAATCAGCGTCGTTACTTCGCATGCGCGCTACGCTCAAGTGGAGAGAGTCCCTGCAAGTGCCACGCCACATTACACATGAAGATGAAACCTTCGACACACGCGTGCGCATGATCCTGCTTGTGAAGATGGAATTGCGTTGGCCTACTAGTGCCGTGCGCTGCTACGCGTCACGCTCATTCGGAGGCCAAAGCCAGCAAGTTGGCGCCGCCCGAGGACAAGGCGCGGCTGCAGGGCGACGCGACTTCAACAACAACACCGCTCCTCTACGATCTCGTGAGACGATGCCTTGACTACGCCGACTGCCGTGGACTCGGCGTCTGGCCGGGACGAGGTGTCGACCACTCAGGCCACGCTGGCGCGAGCAACGCGACGGTCATCACCGATGATGGTCTCCACCGACAATTACTCCCGCAAGGCGTAGCCCCTTGCACACCCTGAGAAGCTACTGGTCGTCGAGAAGTCCGAGCCGAGCGCGATCCATGCTACCCCAACAACAACTCCTCCAACGCCGTCAAGACCGACGAGGCACGACGGCGAGGGCAAGCGCGGCCACCGCAAAGGCCACGCTACTTGCGGCGCGTGTACCGACGAGGACATGGGCTCTGCCGCCGCCCACACACACACATCACCATCATCATGCATGGAGAACGCGAAGCGAAGACGACGAAGACGACCACACAGCTCAATCGGAGGTATCCCGCGGAGCAACCCGCGGGAGTAATTAACCGGGAGCTTTCGAGGCCCCGAGAACCAGGAGATCACACAATCGCCACAGCCAGCTTGGCCGTGCTAGTAGGCCACGGAGCGCACCTTTTTTTATGGGATATTGTAATTTTATTTATCCAATGAGATTAATGAAATACATGTTCCCGTATCTCTTTTTCTTTTGTGTACTACGGTACACTGGCACGCCCGCATACACAGTTTTCTTTCCCCGGCGTCTGAGAGAAACACACTCCCTTCTTCCCTTCTCCCCGGAGTCCTTAGATGTGTTTTCTCGTGTCAAACAAATTGGCATGCCCAGTGGGACGTGGTTCTCCTCCCATCTCTGCTTCGTTGTGGTCGTCTGAATCGTCTTCGCCCGTCTCCCAATCCACACATCATGCTGCATGACAAGGCATCAACGAGGATTTTCATTGATCGAGATCCCTTTTTCTGTAGGTGGACTCTCACACGGATGCAACTCGGAGCCATCGGTGCTTCAGTTTGGATCGATGCCAGCAATGATCGTCAACGAGCTCGGTGACAAGGTCTACGTGCATGAAGCTCAAGATCCTGCGCAGTTCCAAACTGTGCAATCGAGGAAGGTGCAAAGGCGGGAGGCCGCCAAGGCGAAGAAGGAGCGTCGCGAGCTAATGCTCGAGGCACGTGCCTTGTTGAAGGAGTCGACAAGGGCGGATATGAAAGGAGACGTGGAGGCGGCTCAACGCCTTCGCGCCAAGGCCGCCAACAGGCGGGCAAGAGCGGCGTCCCATCACGCCCCTACCCCATTTCCACACTTGAAGCCTTCACGACCAGCACCCCGACGCACCGAGGTTGAGCTGCTCGAAGGTTTGGAGGCCATCGCCCAGAACTTGCGGAAACTCATGGCGAACGCACGTTTGTCGGAAAGCCCGCACCCTCTTCGGAACTATAGGAGGAAGTATCGCAAGGTACAACGACTCCACCAGCAAATTACCTCACGCCTTGCTCAGAGCACGGTGCCTGAGGATGATTGGTCCCTCGAAGCAAGGGACTTGGCGGACAAGGTGTTCACTTACCAGAGCACCCAGGCCCCTCCGTACGACTTGTTCCCTGACGACTAGGCGTACGAGCCAACCAAGATCAAGCAGCTGGTGAGGCGGGCCATTATGAAGGAGTTCTAGAAGCGGCGTTCACGCAAGGAGCCTGTTCTACAGGCCCTACAGTCTCCATCAACCTTGAAGAGACTCGACGGGGGCATGGGCGCCATGCCTCCACACTTCAGCGGTCGACGGACGATCTCTCACCAACAACAACAGGTTTTCTGTCCTTCGCCATGAAGCACCAGCGCCACGTGACGAAGACCTGCGGTGAGAATTTCGCCAACTTCAAGAGCAGATGAACAACATCCAGAGGCGGCTACTTGATCCCGCGGCACCAAGTACATCATCAACACAGGGTGCGGGAGGGACCAGACGTCAAGCCCTGAGTCATCGCCCTCAACATGAGCGCCACACGTTGGCACCTCGACGACCACCGTCACCAACCCGACACTTTCAACAACGGAGGCATCCCAACATGCCCCCACATTGGAAGCGATGGTCAAGACACCAGGAGGAAGAAAGGAACACACAGCCCACTCAGCAATGGCGACCACGGGAGCCTTCGCGACCGACGCTTCCACCACGACCATCTTCTCCCAGGCGGGGAGATCGACCACAACTACAGGTAACGATGGACAGGACTTCCTCATCCACGCGACGACCTTGCACCACCACTTCTCCCCATGCCACCAGTGCCAGTAAGGGCTGGCGGCGTGCCGACGGATAACCAACGCAAGTGCGAGAGGCGCCAGAGAAACCGCCAAGTTCTATATAAAGAACTAGAGGACTTAGTCCTTCGACACACCCAGGTACGCCTATGACCCGATGGCGCGGTCGTTCAAGAAATGAGAGAATCAGGTTCTGCATCTCCCCCGACTTAGAGCGGCACGAGCAGTATAACTACCTGCTCAGTCGTTTGGCGCCCAAACCGTGCAAGTCCTCCACAAGCAGCGCAGAGCAAAGGGGCAAGGAGATGCCTTCTTCATCCCTTCCCCCAAAAGACGGTGAACAGGTGAAGGCGGCCACGACACCACCCCCATTGGAGGACCGGAAGACACCGCCCCCGACGGCCACACCGATGGACGGCATTGAAGTAACCAAGCTTACGACCTCCACCAACAACGAAGCGGCTCCTGATGCTACATCCAAGTCCGCTCTCGAACCAGACGCAACACTTCCCATGAATCCTCCTCTTGTTCCTTCTGATAGGTTGGACCAAGATGGGGAGGCTAATAAGCTTCAGCACGAGGCAGACAAAGCGAAGGAACCAGTTGAGAAGAACCTTGCTTTGTGTGGTACACTAGGAGTGCAACCCAGTCAAGAGTCAAGTAATGGATGGCGACCTCCTCGCATCACCCAGGAGTTTGGCTATCCTTCAGATGAAGAGATAGTGCCAAACCCTAAGGCGGACTTCCGGAAGACTTTCTTACCCCGCCTTGGCCATGTGTGTGCATGGTTCAAAGGAGCAGAGGGGGGCCCTAAGACAAGCTCTTCGTCATCACAAGAAGGTGCAAGATCCAAGGCCCCATGTCTTCCTGTAACTGCAGGCAAAGGATCGCTAGCGGATGGAAGCACTTCACGACATAGAGACATATCATCACGCGCTACACCGACATCAAGGCTCGTCTTCCTGAAGACCCTAATTAACTTCACCAGGTTGCAAGTCGGCCTGGAGCGAACACGCGGCTGAGGTCCATTGCATGTCAGAGTGTAACTGATGGGCCTGCTGAAGGTGGAGAGCACCAAGATGACCCTGACGACGAAGAGAGCTTCTCTGACTCATCTTCTTTGCCTTCGTTGGAGAGGCACCCGAACTCCCCTCCTTACCAAGAGCTTATCCCGTCTGATTTCTCAGACTCCGAAGATGGCATTAGAGATCTCCACACCGCGCCAGTTCGCATGGTGAACAGTGGCGTGCTCCTGAAGATCCCGGTGCCGTCGTCCAGGAGCCAGGTGCCGCCAATGCAGTAGCTGCGCGTCAAGCTTCCTTAGAAGAACAGGTCAGGGACCAGCGGCAGGCAATCAACTAGTTGTCGTCAAAGCTTGACCAGTTCATCGAGCTCATGATGAACAACCAAGGTGCTCCATCACGAGGCGCGCCGCGACGGGTGGTGGATCCACAAGAAGAAGAGCTACTTGGTGACACTCATGCAGTGCCGCCTCTTAATGATGTGCGTCAATGCCAAGACCCTAGCATGCACGCTCGACCATTGGTTAGCCCCGTTGGTTCTGCCAATGTGGCGCCAAATGCAAGCATGTTGAAGGACTGCCACGACATTGTTGAAGATATGGTGGCCAAAAAGTTCAAGCAAATGACGATAGATCAAGCACCTCGCACCTCCGAGAGCGAGCTAGAGAAGCCTTATGAGGCGTGGCATGACATGGTGGCATACCCCTCAGGGTGGCACCCACCGAAGTTCCGCCAGTTCGATGGAACCGGTGATGCAAGGGAGCACTTGGCGTACTTTGAGGCGGCATGCGGCGACACGGCAAACAGCTCGTCACTCCTCTTGCGTCAATTTTCAGGGTCGTTAACAGGACCTGCATTCCATTGGTACAGTCGTTTACCGGTCGGATCCATTGGAAGTTGGGCGGGCATGAAGGAAGTCTTCAAGAAGCACTTCGTCGCCATGAAGAAGGACTTCTCCATCGTTGAGCTGGCGCAAGTTCGACAACGACGAGATGAGTCCATCGACGACTACATCATCAGATTCCGCAACAGCTATGTGCGCCTCGCTAGAGAGATGCACCTTGAGGACGCCATCGAGATGTGTGTCCATGGGATGCAACAACATTGGTCACTTGAGGTCTCTCGGCGCGAGCCTAGAACCTTCAGTGCTCTAAGCACGGCGGTAGTAGCCACGAAGCTTGAGTTCGAGAAATCACCGCAGATAATGGAGCTCTACAAGAATGCCAGCGCATTCGACCCTGCCAAGCACTTCGCCGCGACATCCAAGCAAGCTAACAATGGGGGCAAGCTGAAGGCGCCGGCGGAAGCAAACACCACTAAGATCTTCTCGTCTGCACCCCAAGGCCAGGTGCCCATCTTGGGAGTAAGAGGCGAACAAGCAGCAGGAAGACAACGCCCGTCGATCCAGGAGCTCCTCAAGAAGCAGTACATCTTCCGTCGTGAACTTGTCAAGGACATGTTAGTCAGCTAATGGAGCATCGAGCATTGAACCTTCCAGAACCTCGGAGGCCCGATCAGGTAAGGATGACTGATAATCCATTGTTTTGCCCATATCACAGGTATGTGGGTCACGTCATCGAAGATTGTGTCACCTTCAAAGAATGGCTCCAAAGAGCTGTTAATGAGAAGAGGATCAACTTGGACCCAGAAGCCATCAACCCGGACTACCACACGGTGAACGTGGTGAGTGTGGCCTCATCCCCTCACCAGGTCAAGAGATGGAGCACGAAGAAAAGTGGGTGCCACTCGCGCAGGTTGAAGACCAGCTATCTAGCCTCATTCTGTCCACGACGCAAGCACTTCCACTCCATCGGGAGGAAACCCCGGCCATCCACAAGGAGGAGCCTTGGAGAATGGTGCGCCGAAGGCCGTACCCGAGGAACCTTCCACCTCGGCCTCCTTGCCCAGCTCCCCTGGTGCAAGCCGCCCCGAGGATCCTAAGACGAGTCGATCCGAGTCAACGCCGCCCTCCACCAAGATTCGTCCCTATGTCAGAGGGAAACGAGTCGTTCCCACGGCCAGGGCGCATGTTACCTACCTTGGAGCAGTTCATGCCACGCGCTCGGGTGCAGGTACCGGCAAACGGGAGTGAGGAAGATCAAGAAGGAGCTAGATCGTCCCAATCATCAAATAACGAAAGCTGCAACGTCATCCTCAGCTATAGCGACACGCCAAGTTCTGATTCAGAAGACGTGTTCACACCCGAAGAGCAAGAGGTGTTCCACGCTGAAGACACGAAGAAGGGCGTGCAAGCAGAAGAGGTGAACATGAACTTGCGCGGAGGCAAGGTTCTGCCTGAGCCATTGAAGATCAAGCCAACAAGGGTGCCCAAGCCGGCTGCCTCAAAAGAGGCGCCCTTGCAGGAGGAAGTGCGTGAAGAACAAGGCCAAGGGAAGACGAAGCAGCATGACGTCGATTACAACATCATTGCCCATCTCAAGCGAATCCCCGCCCTTTTGAGTGTGCATGACGCCCTCATGATGGTGCCCGACCTTCGTGAAGCCCTTATCAAGGCGCTTCAAGCTCCGGAGCTCTATGAGGTGTCCATGGCGAAGCATCGCCTCTTCTCCAACCCCCTATTCGTGAATGAAATAACATTCGACGAGGAAGACAAGCTCATAGATGATAGTGACCACAACCGACCGCTCTACATGGAAGGTAATATTGGCACAGCACACCTTCGCAGGATCCTCATCGACCCAGGGTCCGCCGTGAATATCCTGCCCCTTCGGAGCTTGACGCGGGCTGGTTTCACGGTGGACGACTTGGAGTCCACGGATGTAATGATCTGCGGCTTCGACAACCAGGGAAAGCCAACGCTCGGTGCCATCACGGTGAAGATCCAGATGTCTACATTCAGCTTCAAGGTGCGGTTCTTCGTCATTGAAGCAAACACCTCCTACTCGGCCCTTCTGGGGAGGCCGTGGATTCACAAGTACCGGGTTATGCCATCCACTCTTCACCAGTGCCTGAAGTTCCTCGACACCCAAGGCACGCAGCAGCGCATCATCGGCAACATCTCTCCTTACACTATGCAGGAATCTCACCATGCAGATGCAAAGTATTACTTCCCTGTAGAAGGCAGCGATCATCAAGTTAGGGCGGACGACACCTTCGGCTGATGTCTTGATCAAGCCAGGTGTGGCACCGGCGGCCGAGATAAAGCGCCTCCTCATGCCGTACTCACCCTCCGGGGCAAAGGACTCCTTCCCGCGAAGCCATAGGAGCCAAGGACGTAGGCGATCATCCTCAACAGGGCGCCACGACTCCAATCGCTCTTCCCCTGCAGAGATCGGGAGCTCTACTTCGACCTCGCGTGGGACAGGATCTTTTGAGCCTATTCCAGCAGCCCCGTTACTATTGAAGGCAAGATTCCCGACATCAACGTCAGCCACCCTGAGGTCGGCTACGACGCCTCGTCAGGAGGCTACCCCTTCTTCATCGACCTCGGCGCACCGAGATCCTAGCTGCTTAACACTTGGAAGCTCTGCAGGTGCCCAGGAAGGTCGGAAGATGCTAATAGGCAGCAATGATGCGCCACCAACCATCACGTTGCGGGCACGCAGGACTCCGAAGGAGGAACCCGCGCCCGCACAAGGAGTGGTTAGAACAAGAATAAAAGAGATGGAGGAGGTCGCAAGGGGAGCTCAAGGCGTGCAGCCCCCGTCACTCTACATCTCAGTGGCTTCTCCGTTGGAGGTTTGGGCGATTCCCAACTTATCCGGATGTGGAGTCCATACCATTTTCTACAAGGTTCCCCAGGTAAAACAATGTGATTCTATATGTGAGTTTCCCAAACCTTGCAGTGACCCAGAGGAGGTGCTACACACGATGAAGGCAGAGCCCAAGATGGTTCGCTTGCTGGAGAAGGCCGGAATTACTCTTCGGCGAAACAACAGGATGCCTCCACCACCGGCTATATGTGAGGAATGGTGGAGACAAGCGGAGGCCCTCGTCAAGCAAAAAGGCAAGGCCCAACCAAAGTTTGGGCTCGGCTACATCGATCTTGACGCCCCTAGTGTTGAAGGGAAGCTTGGCCCCGTGCCAACGCCACGAGAACCAGAAGACGAAGGGCGACCGATGCTAGAAGAAGACTTCTACAACACCAGTATGCCTTTTGGGTTGAAGAATGCTGGTGCGACATATCAGCATGCCCTGACATGTGTCCTTGGCGATCTGACCCGCCCTACGACGAAATGATACCCCCTACGATGTCTCTGCAGATGAAGGGGAGGAGCCCGACGGTGGAGCACGAGTCAACTGCCATGCCACGTCGGTCTCATCGAACGACGACTCCGACACTTCGCCCATCGTTCCTCATCAACAACACCCTGACAACGGCGAGCCAAGTGATGATGAGGAGCTCATCTCCACACCAGCACCCCAAGAACTCGAAGATGGGGGGCAGCCAACCATCGACGAGCTTGTCCAGATCAACCTTGGGACTGAAGACAATCCGCGCCCCACTTTTGTTAGCGCCACGCTGACGGAAGAGGAGCGAGAAGAGTACCGAAGCTTCTTGATGGAGTACCGAGATTGCTTTGCCTGGAACTACAAGGAGATGCCGGGGTTGGACCCTCGTGTCGCCACCCACAAGCTGGCGATTGACCCACAATTCCGTCCTGTCAAGCAGCAACCGCGACGCTTGCGTCCGGAACTCGAAGGTGATGTCATCGCTGAGGTAGACAAACTAATCGCTGCAGGTTTCATCAAGGAGGTCAAGTATCCACGGTGGCTCGCCAACATCGTCCCGGTGGAGAAGAAGAATGGGCAGATACGAATCTGCCAGGACTTCCGCGACTTGAATCGAGCCTGCCCCAAAGATGACTTTCCCTTGCCGATCCCGGAGATAGTCGTCGACTCCACCACCGGGACACGGCGCACTATCCTTCATGGATGGTTCATCGGGCTACAACCAGATCAAGATGGATCCAGATGATGCCATCGACACCGCTTTCAGGACCCCGAAGGGCAACTTCTACTACATCGTCATGCCGTTCGGATTGAAGAACGCCGGCGCAACATACCAGCGTGCCATGACGTGTATTCTTGGTGATTTAATCCACCATTCGGTGGAGTGCTACGTCGACGACATGGTGGTCAAGACCAAAGAACGCGAGCATCATCTAGAAGATCTTCGAGTGGTCTTTGAGCGGCTACGACAACATCAACTCAAGATGAACCCGTTGAAGTGTGCCTTCGGTGTTCAGTCGGGCCTCTTCCTCGGCTTTGTCGTTCGTCATCGAGGCATAGAGATCGAGCCTAAGAAGATCAAGGCCATCATCGACATGCCACCACCCCAAGATCTCAAGGAGTTGAGGTCATTGCAGGGGAAGCTAGCGTACATCCGACGCTTCATCTCCAACCTCTCCGGACGCATCCAACCCTTCTCGAGCCTCATGAAGAAAGGAGCTCCGTTCGTGTGGGATGAGGGATGCCAACGCGGCTTTGATGATATCAAAAGGTACCTCCTTAATCCACCTGTCTTGGCAGCTCCTGTCAAGGGGCGCCCACTCATTCTATACATTGCAGCGCAGCCTACTTCGGTAGGTGCTTTGTTCGCCCAAAACAATGACGAAGGGAAGGAAGTGGCCTGCTACTACTTGAGCCGCACCATGGTGGGAGCCGAGCGAAATTACTCTGCAATAGAGAAATTATGCCTGGCCCTAATCTTCGCGTTAAAGAAGTTGAGGCACTACACGCTGAAGCACCAAATCCAGCTCGTCGCAAGAGCGGACCCCGTAAGGTACGTGCTAAGTCAGCCCGCGCTCATGGGGCGACTAGGAAAATGGGCGCTTCTCATGATGGAGTTCGATATCACTTTTGTCCCTCAGAAGGCGATCAAAGGGCAAGCCTTGGCGGAGTTCCTCGCGGCGCACCCGGTGCCAGATGATTCCCCTCTCATCACTGATCTTCCTGATGAGGAGGTCTTCACCGTCGACCTCGACGCACCGTGGGAGCTCTACTTCGACGGCGCCTCTCGCATGGAGGCCGATGCTGATGGAGCCCCAAGACGAAGGGCAGGCGCAGGTTTGGTGTTCAAGACGCCGCAAGGAGGGGTGATGTATCACTCATTTTCCCTCCTCAAAGAAGAATGCTCAAATAATGAGGCAGAGTATGAGGCGCTCATCTTCGGCCTTCTCCTGGCGCTCTCCATGGATGTCCGCTCTTTACGGGCCTTTGGTGACTCCCAGCTCATTGTTCGTCAAGTCAATGACATCTATGAAGTTCGCACGCCTGAACTGGTGCCGTACTATACTGTGGCCCGGAACCTCATGGAAAATTTTCAACATGTTGAAGTGGTCCATGTCCCACGAAGCAGAAATGCGCCTGCTGATGCCTTGGCAAAACTAGCGGCAGCATTGGTGCTCCCAGATAATAAAACCATGCAGGTAAATGTTGAAGAAAGGTGGCTCCTCCCAGCTGTTCTGGAGCTTATCCCGGCGGAGTACGAAGTCAACTCCATCATGACGAACACCGTGGAGGAAAACGAGTGGCTGCAACCCTTCCTCGACTACTTCAAGCATGGCAGTCTTCCCGACGACCCTGTCGCGAGACGCCAACTACAACGACGACTCCCCTTTTATCTTTATGAAGCAGGTGTCCTATACAGGCGGTCTCATGGACAGGAGGTCCTACTTCGGTGCGTCAATCGAGGTGAAGCCGAGAAGATCCTCCAGGAGATGCACCATGGAGTCTGCGGCGGGCACCAAGGAGGAGCTAAGATGTATCATAGCATACGTCTTGCAGGATACTACTGGCCCGGCGTCATGGCGGACTGCCTTCGAGTGGCCAGGTCATGCCACAACTGTCAAGTACATGGCGACTTCAAGCACCAGCCGCCGGTCCCGCTTCACCCTACAGTTCCCTCTTGGCCATTTGACGCCTGGGGAATCGACGTCATCGGCCTCATTGACCCTCCGTCATCCGGGGGCATCGTTTCATCCTCGCCGCGACGGACTACTTCTCCAAATGGGTGGAAGCCGTTCCACTACGGGAGGTGAAGAGCGACAACGTCATCAAGTTCCTAGAGCGAAATATCATATATCGCTTTGGGATTCCACACCGCATCACCTCCGACAATGCCAAGGCATTCAAGTCCAACAAGATGTACAGGTTCATGGAGAAGTACAAGATCAAGTGGAACTACTCCACCGGCTACTACCCTCAAGCCAATGGGGCGATCGAAGCCTTCAACAAGACGCTAGGCAAGATACTCAAGAAGACGGTGACAAGACACAAGAGAGACTGGCATGATCGTCTCTTCGAGTCCTTATGGGCGTACCGCGTTACAGTCCGTACCCCGACACAGGCTACTCCATTCTCTCTCGTTTATGGGAGCGAAGCAGTCCTGCCATTGGAAGTCCAGCTACCTTCTTTACGGGTGGCTATCCAGGAAGGGCTCACCCAAGATGAACAGGTACAACTTCGTTTCCAAGAGCTTGACGCACTTGAAGAGGAACGACTCCATGCCCTGCAAAACTTAGAGCTCTATCGCCAGAACATGGTGAGAGCCTATGACAAGCTCGTCAAGCAACGCGTATTCCGGAAGGGCGAGTTGGTCCTCGTGCTCCGTCGACCCATCGTCATCACGCACAAGACGAAGGGAAAGTTCGAGCCAAAGTGGCAAGGACCGTACGTTGTTGAGCAAGTCTACGACGGGGGTGCATACCAGCTTGTTGATTCCCAGGGAACCCGGCCTATGCCCCCAATCAATGGAAGGTTCCTTAAAAAATATTTTTCTTAAAATGTTGCCTCTTTCATTGCCTTTTGCTCGGGGAGACCCCTTTTCAGTGGGCTTTCGGATCCATAATGCACTCTTCGTTGCATGTTGTGGATAGTTTCTTGGTCTCCCCAATTTTAACGGACTCAGTCCAACAAAAAAAAACTGGCTTTTCTCTACCGCATCGTGCTGTTGATTGAAGTTTTGGCTACCCTAGGACTTGTCAAAGGGTGGCACAATGTGTCAAGTTGCAGGCAGAGCAGCTCCTACACCCACAATGCACGACACGTATCAGGTGTATGCTTCCGGAGGCAGCGGGGACGATTACTTGGGCACTTCTGAGTGCCGAGACCCCGCGCCCTTCATGTTTCCTGTCATACTTCATGTTCGCAGAGACTCGCATCTCAGGGGAGACTATAGGAAAAGATTCATGGTGGCTACCTGGCCCAATGCAAGTTGGTTCTGTACGTAGCCACCTGACAACCCTGGGGTACGCCACTAAAAAGCTCCAGATAAAATGCCTGAGGGTTTTCTTAGTCCACAGAGGTGAACAGGTGCCTTCCAAGTTCTCAAGGGGGGTCTTCGAGAAGTCGTGAATGAGCAATCCCCAAGCAGTGCAAGCAAAAAAAAAGTTCAAGCAAGTTCATGAAGCCTGCGGCCAATCAATCAATCCGCACAAAAAATCCAAAATCTCCATGGAGCAGTAAAAAAAAACCCAAGAATCCAAGAAGCAGTCAAGTTGTCCCAAGCAGTACGAGACTCACTGGAAAGAAGGCGGAAGGTAGATGTTCACCACCCCTCAATAAGGCACGAAGAAAAATCACCAAGTTGTTCTCCCAAAACCATCCACCCGGAACCTACCATACCCAAGTCTCCGGGTTCATGAGGCATGCACAGGGGGCATCGCGGGCTGTGGGGCCCCTCTGCATGATGATGGGCTAGAATATGAATTTCTGTTGCCTCCCGGAAGCATTCCGAAACACGGCGTCTTCATACACGTACACGGAGGCTTAAACAGTTGTGGATTTGTAATCGTCATGGTACTTCGACGATTCCCGATGACAAGTCCTTTGGTAGCCTTCTCGGATGTCACACCCATAGCTGGTGTATAAAGGGAAAGCCAACATTTTAAAGCCCAACCAAACCTTTCCTTTTTTGTTTTCTTCCTCTTTGTTCGCTTTGTTTTGTTGGGTATTTCTAGTTGTTGCGCTTCCCCAACATCTTTTGCAGGCAAGAATAGGTACTTCTTAGCGTTGCTAATGGCAACCCGACGTCGAGTCTCTACATCAACCAGCAACAAAGGCATCGGGGGCAACCCCAAACACCTATGGACGTTGATGATATCCCGACATCAACCTGCTATGGCGATGGCATCCCGGCAACCAATCGTCTGCACCAACATGAATAATGGGCGTAGCAAGGAAGCGCCTAAGTTCATAAGGGTGGTGCCGATGTCACTCCGGTACCCCCTCTCCAACAACAATGAAGCATGGTGGCAATATCGTCCCCTCGATCTTCCGTAAGGCTGATGGCGTCCCGGCATACCACCTGGTGATACACCATTCATGGTGAAACGGAGTTGTCCATGGTCTACCGACGCCTCACCTACATCGTTATATGAAGATCACGGGAGCAGTGCAATGCGCCAGTGCGGCCAGCATGAATCTGTGAAACCCTCCGATCTAGTCGGCTAGCACCGCAACAGTTAGGCGGTCGCGACGAGTTCGGTAAACGCTATTTCGTTTTCAGGAAGGCATGTCGTTTGGCCACAAAATGAAGACGAAGTAGGGCTGTCTCGTTGGCTGGCATCGTCCGTTGGACGGTCGCAACGAGCTCCCTAAAACACATGCAGAAGAACATACCTGCAACCACGTGGCTACATGGAGATCAAACAATCGTTTCTGGAGATGGTGTACACGGCGTCCACAACATGCTGTTCACACAACGAGAAGTCTCCCACCTCGGCGGTGACGGTGTGCTGCGATGGCGTGAAGCCCACGAGTCTACCGTCATTAACACGGCAACGGTGGAGCTGGCCGCTTGAAGCCTCGATCGGTGCCAACACAGTTGAGCTATCCCAGTGTACGGAGTAGCGGGACGCGTGGCCGGCGCTCGTTGCTGGGGGCAGAAACAATCTCGGTCTAGAATCTGCACCAAGAGAATGAGTGGATTGCTGAAGTCTCAAAAATCCACGAATATGGATGCATGGCCATGCACACTTCATCTAACACTTCATACATCCATCAGTGAGTTGCTTTGTTTGTCTTTTGCAGGTGCAACCCAACGGATGGCCAGAATATCACCAAATTAAGTCCGATCTGCTACGCGCTCGAACTTTCTTCGGTGAGGGGGCATTTGTTCGACGTATTTTTGTGATTACCATTTTCAGAAGATATAAGTATAAATGTATTTTTTTAATTGCAAGTTATACACATCTATGTTTTATATTGGGTGTATACGTACACACACGCATTAGGCGATCCTCGATGATGCAATGGTACGTGCATGCATGCATTTTGGGTTTGCTCACGTACTAACCAATTTATACTTGCACTTGATGCTCCGTGGCATAGACTTATACACACATGCAGGTTACAATCAGAAGGCTGAGTCCACATCTACGACACGCCCACAAGATAACATACCATATGCGTATTTCTTTAATACCCGTATATACCGGTCGGCGGGCACGTGTATACGTACTTGAATACCTGAGGTTGTTTCAACCAGCAAACCCCGGAGATAAGATGAAGATGGCGATCGAATGAACCAGGCCCACCGGTCAGCTGTGTAGCTCAGGTACGTGCGAGTTGGGTTTTGTTTTCCTTGTGCAGGCGTACGCGCTAAGAAAGGGAGAAGATAAGCACCAACGGAGCTCGTAGACGGGATTTGATCTCTATCTTCCCACGAATATCGGAACAAACGCTCGCGCTCTGCCTATCTCTCTTCCCTATAAATACAGAGGCACAAGGCCATTCGCAGGGGAGGGAGGCACGGCCAGAGGAGAAGAACTCACGCACGCACACATCCATCGCATAACACCTCCAGCACCCATCCATCCACCACGCAGCACTCCATTCCTTCAGGAATACATCCATCTACCCGGCAGGAGGAAAGACGCAGGTACCCGAGCCGGCGTACACGGAGAGAGGAGGCCGGCGTACAAGGAGCTCGGCGGCTGTGACATGGACGCGAAGCTCACCTTCCCCGAACGTAAACTTTGATCTAACCCATCCCTTTCCTTGTTCCTTCTTTGCATATAGCATGCACGCACACAGGTCGGGAGCGTTGCCAAGAGCAATGTTCGCATGATCGGACCCCCGTCGGAGATGGAGCCGCCGGACCGGAAGGTGAAGTCGACGTTGCCAGAGATGGTCTTCACCAAGCCAGCGCCACAAAGAACGACGAAGAGGTCGTCATCACAACCTGTTGTTCGCCTCGTCACGACGGTTCGGCCAAGACGACGACGCGGAGCACGCCACGACGCCGCCCACCGTCGAGGTCACCATGTCGATGCCCCGGAGGTCGACGCCACGGTGGCCACCCCACTCATCACCGCGCGATGAGGACGACGCGTCACCGGAGCTCATCTTCACCAAGCCCGCGCTATGGACGCCGACGCTACCGAGGTCGGTGTCACGGAGGTCGACGCCACGGTGGCCACCCCACTCATCACCGCGCGATGAGGACGACGTGTCGCCGGAGCTCATCTTCACCAAGCCCGCGCTATGGACGCTGACGCTACCGAGGTTGGTGTCACAAAGGTCGACGCCACGGTGTCCACCCCACTCATCCCCGCGCGAAGAGGACGACGCGTCGCCGGAGCTCATCTTCACCAAGCCCGCGCTATGGACGCTGACGCTACCGAGGTCGGTGTCACAGAGGTCGACGCCACGGTGGCCACCCCACTCATCACCGCGCGTAGAGGACGACGCGTCGCCGGAGCTCATCTTCACCAAGCCCGCACTATGGACGTTGATGCCACCGAGGTCAGTGTCACGGAGGTCGACGCCACGATGGCCACCCCCACTCATCACCCCTCGATGAGGACGATGAATCGCCGGAGCTCATCTTCACCAAGCCCGCGCTATGGACGCTGACGCCATCGAGGTCGATGTCCCGGAGGTCAACGCCACGGTGGCTGCCCTCCACTCATCGCCGCTAGACCATGATGCCGTTTAGCCAACCATGGTGCTCCCCACCGGATTCTTCACCAAGCTAGCTCTATGGAGGCCAACGGCACACAAGTCACCATCACCACTCACGCCCACTTCGCCACGAGGCGCCGCGGAAGGACAACGGCACAGAGCATGCCACGATGCCGCCCACCGTTCGATGTCGCCAAGCCGGCGCCATGGAGGCCGATGCCACGGAGACCACCCCCACTCCTCGCGCCCACTTCGTCACACGGTGCCGCGGAACACAATGACACAGGGCACGCCACGGCGCCGCCCACCGTCAATATCGTCAAGATGGTGCCTTGGAGGTCGATGACACGTAGGTCAGCCTCACCGCTCTATGGAGCCCGTCGTCCGCTTCGTCGCGCTGGAGGGACGCCGCTGAAGACGGTGATCTGGAGTTCGCCGTCGGGCCATTCGTTCACTTCATCAAGATGGTGCCGTAGAAGTCGACGACGCAGAACTCGCCATCACACTGCTCACCTCCATTTCATCACGCCGAGGACCACGACATGGTGCTCGCCACGATGCCTCCCGGCGTTCAAATCACCCGTCACACCCTTCGCCCACCTCGACGAGCCGGTACCATGAAGGACGAAGCCGCGGACCCTGTCGACATCACCGACTCCTTCACGTGGCATGACGGTGCTGCTCGCGTCTCCTTCAAGGGAAACGAGATCCCATTTGGCATCGGCGCGTCTTACATCATTCAAGAAGAAGAGGTGGAGCTCGTCACAGCGTCGTACATTCGTGGCGCCGCACGCTCAAGGAAGAGTCCCTGCAAGTGACGCCACATCATGAAGATGACACCTTACAACGGTGCCTGTATCCTGCTTGTGAAGATGGTGCCTTGCCACAGTGCCGCTGCTACACGCGTCACGCTCATTCATAGGCCGGAGCCGAGCAGGTTGGCACCGCCCGAGGACAAGGCGCGGCTGCAGGGCGACGCGACTTCAACAACAACACCGCTCCTCTACGGTCTCGTGAGACGATGCCTTGACTACGCCGACTGCCGTGGACTCAGCGTCTGGCCGGGACGAGGTGTCGACCACTCAGGCCACGCTGGCGCGAGCAACACGACGGTCATCACCGATGATGGTCTCCACCGACAATTACTCCCGCAAGGCGTAGCCCCTTGCACACCCTGAGAAGCTACTGGTCGTCGAGAAGTCCGAGCCGAGTGCGATCCATGCTACCCCAACAACAACTCCACCAACGCCGTCAAGACCGACGAGGCACGACGGCGAGGGCAAGCGCGGCCACCGCAAAGGCCACGCTACTTGCGGCGCGTGTACCGACGAGGACATGGGCTCTGCCGTCGCCCACACACACATCACCATCATCATGCATGGAGAACGCGAAGCGAAGACGACGAAGACGACCACACAGCTCAATCGGAGGTATCCCGCGGAGCAACCCGCGGGAGTAATTAACCGGGA
Organism: Triticum aestivum; assembly: GCF_018294505.1. Classification (NCBI taxonomy): domain Eukaryota; kingdom Viridiplantae; phylum Streptophyta; class Magnoliopsida; order Poales; family Poaceae; genus Triticum; species Triticum aestivum. The sequence goes on from NC_057801.1 coordinate 748,245,062, forward strand.
GCTTTTCGAGGCCCCGGGAACCAGGAGATCACACAATCGCCACAGCCATCTTGGCCGTGCTAGTAGGCCACGGAGCGCACCCTTTTTTTTGGGATATTGTAATTTTATTTATCCAGTGAGATTAATGAAATACATGTTCCCGTATCTCTTTTTCTTTTGTGTACTATAGTACACTGGCACGCCCGCATACACAGTTTTCTTTCCCCGGCGTCTGAGAGAAACACACTCCCTTCTTCCCTTCTCCCCGGAGTCCTTAGCCGATGTTTTTCTCGTGTCAAACAAATTGGCACGCCCGGTGGGACGTGGTTCTCCTCCCATCTCTGCTTCGCTGTGGTCGTCTGAATCGTCTTCGCCCGTCTCCTAATCCACACAGCATGCTGCATGACAAGGCATCGGCGAGGATTTCCGTTGATCGAGATCCCTTTTTCTGCAGGTGGACTCTCACACGGAAGCAACTCGGAGCCATCGGTGCTACAGTTTGGATCGATGCCAGCAATGATCGTCATCGAGCTCGGTGACAAGGTCTACGTGCACGAAGCTCAAGATCCTGCGCAGTTCCAAACTGTGCAATCAAGGAAGGCGCAAAGGCGGGAGGCCGCCAAGGCGAAGAAGGAGCGTCGGGAGCTAATGCTCGAGGCACGTGCCCTGTTGAAGGAATCGACAAGGGCGGATATGAAAGGAGACATGGAGGCGTCTCAACGCCTTCGCGCCAAGGCCGCCAACAGGCGGGCAAGAGCGGCATCCCATCATGCCCCTACCCCATTTCCACACATGAAGCCTTCACGACCAGCACCTCGACGCACCGAGGTTGAGCTGCTCGAAGGTTTGGAGGCCATCGCCAAGAACTTGCGGAAACTCATGGCAAACGCACGTTTGTCGGAAAGCCCGCACCCTCTGTGGAACTATAGGAGGAAGTATCGCAAGGTACAACGACTCCACCAGCAAATTACCTCATGCCTTGCTCAGAGCACGGTGCCGGAGGAGGATTGGTCCCTCGGAGCAAGGGACTTGGCGGACAAGGTGTTCACTTACCAGAGCACCCGGGCCCCTCCGTACGACTTGTTCCCTGACGACTGGGCGTATGAGCCAACCAAGGTCAAGCAGCTAGTGAGGCGGGCCATTATGAAGGAGTTCTGGAAGCGGCGTTCACGCAAGGAGCCTATTCTACCGGGCCCTACAGTCTCCATCAACCTTGAAGATACTCGACGGGGGGCATGGGGGCCATGCCTCCACACTTCAGCGGTTGATGGAGGATCTCTCACCAACGACAACAGGTTTTCTGTCCTTCGCCATGAAGCACCAGCACCACGTGACGAAGACCTACGGCGAGAATTCCGCCAACTCCAAGAGCAGATGAACAACATCCAGAGGCGGCTAATCGATCCAGCTGCACCAAGTACATCATCAACACAAGGTGCAGGAGGGACTCGACGTCAAACCCCGAGTCATCGCCCTCAACATGAGCGCCACACGTTGGCACCTCGACGACCACCGTCACCAACCCGACACTTTCAACAATGGAGGCATCCCAACATGCCCCCACATTGGAACCGATGGTCAAGACACCAAGAGGAAGAAAGGAACACACGGCCCACTCAGCAATGGCGCCCGCGAGACCCTCCGCGACCAACGCTTCCCCCACGGCCATCTTCCCCTCCCAGACGGGGAGATCGTCCACAACTACAGGCAACGATGGACAGGACTTCCTCATCTGCGCGACGACCTGGACCACCACTTCTCCCCACGCCACCAGTGCCACGAAGAGCTGGCGCCATTCCGACGGATAACCAACGCAAGCGCGAGAGGCGTCGGAGAAACCGCCAAGTTCTATATAAAGAACTCGAAGACTTAGTCCTTCGACACACCCAGGTACGCCTACGACCAGATGGCGCGGTCATTCAAGAAAATGACAGAATCAGGCTCCGCATCTCCCCCGAGTTAGAGCGGCACAAGCGGTATAATTACCTGCTCAGTGGTTTGGCGCCGAAACCGCGCAAGCCCTCCACAAGCAGCGCTGAGCAAAGGAGCAAGGAGATGCCTTCTTCATCCCTTCCCCCAAAAGATGGTGAACAGGTGAAGGCGGCCACGACACCACCCCCATTGGAGGACCGGAAGACACCACCCCCGTCGGCCACGCCAATGGATGGCATTAAAGTAACCAAGCCTACGACCTCCACAGGCAACGAAGCGGCTCTTGAGACTACATCCAAGGCCGCTCCCCAACCAGATGCAACACTTCCCATGAATCCTCCACTTGTTCCCTTTGATAGGTTGGACCAAGATGGGGAGGCTAATAAGCTTCAGCACGAGGCGGGCAAAGCAAAAGAACCAGTTGAGAAGAACCTTGCTTTATGTGGCACACTAGGAGTGTAACCCAGTCAAGAGTCAAGTAATGGATGGCGACCTCCTCGCATCACCCAAGAGTTTGGCTATCCTTCAGATGAAGAGATCGTGCCAAACCCTAAGGCGGACTTCCGGAAGACTTTCTTACCCCGCCTTGGCCATGTGTGTGCATGGTTCAAAGGAGCAGAGGGGGGGCCCAAGACAAGCTCTTCGTCATCACAAGAAGGTGCAAGATCCAAGGCCCCATGTCTTCCTGTAACTGCAGGCAAAGGATCGCTAGCGGATGGAAGTACTTCGCGACATCGAGACATATCGCCACGCCGCTACACCAACATCAAGGCTCATCTTCCTGAAGACCCTAACGAACTTCACCAGGTTGCGAGTCGGCCCGGAGCTAACACACGACTAAGGTCCATCGCACGTCAGAGCGTAACAGATGAGCCTGTTGGAGATGGAGAGCACCAGGACAACCTCGACGACGAAGAGAGCTTCTCCGACTCATCTTCTTCGCCTTCGTTGGAGATGCACCCGAACTCCCCTCCTTACCAAGACCTTGTTCCATCTGACTTATCAGATTCTGAAGATGGTATTGGAGATCTCCACACTGCGCCAGTTCGCATGGTGAACAGTGGCGGTGCCCCTGAAGATGCCGATGCCGTTGTCCAGGAGCCAGGTGCCGCAAATGCGGTAGCGGCGCGTCAAGCTTGCTTAGAAGAACAGGTCAGGGACCAGCGTCAGACAATCAATCAGTTGTCGTCGAAGCTTGACCAGTTCATTGAGCTCATGATGAACAACCAAGGCGCTCCATCACGAGGCGCGCCGCAACGGGTGGTGGATCCACAAGAAGAAGAGCTACTTGGGGACACTCATGCAGTGCCGCCACATAATGATGTGCGTCAACGCCAAGACCCTAGCCTGCACGCTCGACCATTGGTTAGCCCCCTTGGTTCCGCCAATGTGGCGCCTAATGCGAGCATGTTGAAGGACTGCCACGACATTGTTGAAGATATGGTGGCCAAAAAGTTCAAGCAAATGACGATAGATCAAGCCCCTCGCACCTCAGAGAGTGAGCTGGAGAAGCCTTATGAGGCATGGCACGACATGGTCGCATACCCCTCACGATGGCACCCACCAAAGTTCCGCCAATTTGATGGAACCGGTGATGCAAGGGAGCACTTGGCGTACTTTGAGGCGGCATGCGGCGACACGGCAAACAGCTCGTCACTCCTCTTGCGTCAATTTTCAGGGTCGTTAACAGGACCTGCATTCCATTGGTATAGTCGCTTACCGGTTGGATCCATTGGAAGTTGGGCGGGCATGAAGGAGGTCTTCAAGAAACACTTCGTCGCCATGAAGAAGGACTTCTCTATTGTCGAGCTGGCGCAAGTTCGACAACGACGAGACGAGTCCATTGATGACTACATCATCAGATTCCGCAACAGCTATGTGCGCCTCGCTAGAGAGATGCACCTCGAGGACGCCATCGAGATGTGCGTCCATGGGATGCAACAACATTGGTCACTTGAGGTCTCTCGGCGCGAGCCTAGAACCTTTAGTGCCCTAAGCACGGCGGTAGCAGCCACGAAGCTTGAGTTCGAGAAATCACCGCAGATAATGGAGCTCTACAAGAATGCCAGCGCATTCGACCCTGCCAAGCGCTTCGCCGCGACATCCAAGCAAGCTAACAATGGGGGCAAGCTGAAGGCGCCGGCGGAAGCAAACACCACCAAGATCTTCTCATCTGCACCCCAAGGCCAGGTGCCCGTCTTGGGCGCAAGAGGCGAAAACGCAGCAGGAAGACAACGCCCGTCGATCCAGGAGCTCCTCAAGAAGCAGTACGTCTTCCGTCGTGAACTTGTCAAGGACATGTTCAGTCAGCTAATGGAGCATCGAGCATTGAACCTTCCAGAACCTCGGAGGCCCGATCAGGTAAGGATGACTGATAATCCATTGTTTTGCCCATACCACAGGTATGTGGGTCACGTCATCGAGGATTGTGTCGCCTTCAAAGAATGGCTCCAAAGAGCTGTTAATGAGAAGAGGATCAACTTGGACCCAGAAGCCATCAACCCGGACTACCACACGGTGAACATGGTGAGTGTGACCTCATCCCCTTCACCAGGTCAAGAGAAGGAGCACGAAGAAAAGTGGGTGCCACTCGCACAGGTGGAAGACCAGCTATCCAGCCTGGTTCTATCCACGACGCAGGCACTTTCACTCCATCGGGAGGAAACCCCGACCATCCACAAGGAGGAGCCTTGGAGAATGGTGCGCCGAAGGCCGTACCCGAGGAACCTTCCACCTCGGCCTCCTTGCCCAGCCCCCCTGGTGCAAGCCGCCCCGAGGATCCTAAGACGAGTCGATCCGAGTCAACGCCGCCCTCCACCAAGATTCGTCCCTATGTCAGAGGGAAACGAGTCGTTCCCACGGCCAGGGCGCATGTTACCTACCTTGGAGCAGTTCATGCCATGCGCTCGAGTGCAGGTACCGGCAAAGGGGAGTGAGGAAGATCAAGGAGCTAGATCGTCCCAATCATCAAATAACGAAAGCTGCAACGTCATCCTCAGCTATAGCGACACGCCAAGTTCTGATTCAGAAGACGTGTTCACACCCGAAGAGCAAGAGGTGTTCCACGCTGAAGACACGAAGAAGGGCGTGCAAGCAGAAGAGGTGAACATGAACTTGCGCGGAGGCAAGGTTCTTCCTGAGCCATTGAAGATCAAGCCAACAAGGGTGCCCAAGCCGGCTGCCTCAAAAGAGGCGCCCTTGCGGGAGGAAGTGCGTGAAGAACAAGGCCAAGGGAAGACGAAGCAGCATGACGTCGATTACAACATCATTGCCCATCTCAAGCGAATCCCCGCCCTTTTGAGTGTGCATGACGCCCTCATGATGGTGCCCGACTTGCGTGAAGCCCTTATCAAGGCGCTTCAAGCTCCGGAACTCTATGAGGTGTCCATGGCGAAGCATCGCCTCTTCTCCAACCCCCTATTCGTGAATGAAATAACATTCGACGAGGAAGACAAGCTCATAGATGATAGTGACCACAACCGACCACTCTACATGGAAGGTAATATTGGCACAGCACACCTTCGCAGGATCCTCATTGACCCAGGGTCAGCCGTGAATATCCTGCCCCTTCGGAGCTTGACGCGGGCTGGTTTCACGGTGGATGACTTGGAGTCCACGGATGTAATGATCTGCGGCTTCGACAACCAGGGAAAGCCAACGCTCGGTGCCATCACGGTGAAAATCCAGATGTCTACATTCAGCTTCAAGGTGCGGTTCTTCGTCATTGAAGCAAACACCTCATACTCGGCCCTCCTGGGGAGGCCGTGGATTCACAAGTACCGGGTTGTGCCATCCACTCTTCACCAGTGCCTGAAGTTCCTCGACACCCAAGGCACGCAGCAGCGCATCATCGGCAACATCTCTCCTTACACTATGCAGGAATCTCACCATGCAGATGCAAAGTATTACTTCCCTGTGGAAGGCAGCGATCATCAATTAGGACGGACGACACCTTCGGCTGATGTCTTGATCAAGCCAGGTGTGGCACCGGCGGCCGAGATAAAGCGCCTCCTCACGCCGTACTCACCCTCCGGGGCAAAGGACTCCTTCCCGCGAAGCCATAGGAGCCAAGGGCGTAGGCGATCATCCTCAACAGGGCGCCACGACTCCAATCGCTCTTCCCCTGCAGAGATCGGGAGCTCTACTTCGACCTCGCGTGGGACAGGATCTTTTGAGCCTATTCCAGCAGCCCCGTTACTATTGAAGGCAAGATTCCCGACATCAACGTCAGCCACCCTGAGGTCGGCTACGACGCCGCGTCCGGAGGCTACCGCTTCTTCATCGACCTCGGCACACCAAGATCCTGGATGCTTAACACTTGGAAGCTCTGCAGGTGCCCAGGAAGGTCGGAAGATGCTGATGGGCAGCAATGATGCGCCACCAACCATCACGTTGCGAGCACGCAGGACTCCGAAGGAGGAACCCGCGCCCGCACAAGGAGTGGTTAGAACAAGAATAAAAGAGATGGAGGAGGTCGCAAGGGGAGCTCAAGGCATACAGCCCCCGTCACTCTACATCTCAGTGGCTTCTCCGTTGGAGGTTTGGGCGATTCCCAACTTATCCGGATGTGGAGTCCGTACCATTTTCTACAAGGTTCCCCAGGTAAAACAATGTGATTCTATATGTGAGTTTCCCAAACCTTGCAGTGACCCAGAGGAGGTGCTACACACGATGAAGGCAGAGCCCAAGATGGTTCGCTTGCTGGAGAAGGCCGGAATTACTCTTCGGCGAAACAACAGGATGCCTCCACCACCGGCTATATGTGAGGAATGGTGGAGACAAGCGGAGGCCCTCGTCAAGCAAAAAGGCAAGGCCCAACCAAAGTTTGGGCTCGGCTACATCGATCTTGACGCCCCTAGTGTTGAAGGGAAGCTTGGCCCCATGCCAACGCCACGAAAACCAGAAGACGAAGGGCGACCGATGCTAGAAGAAGACTCCTACAACACCGGCATGCCTTTCGGGTTGAAGAATGCTGGTGCGACATATCAGCATGCCATGACATGTGTCCTTGGCGATCTGACCCACCCTACGACGAAATGATACCCCCTACGATGCCTCTGCAGATGAAGGGGAGGAGCCCGACGGTGGAGCACGAGTCAACTGCCATGCCACGTCGGTCTCATCGAACGACGACTCCGACACTTCGCCCATCGTTCCTCATCAACAACTCCCCGACAACGGCGAGCCAAGTGATGGTGAGGAGTTCATCTCCACACCAGCACCCCAAGAACTCGAAGATGGGGGGCAGCCAACCATCGACGAGCTTGTCCAGATCAACCTTGGGACTGAAGACAATCCGCGCCCCACTTTTGTTAGCGCCACGCTGACGGAAGAGGAGCGAGAAGAGTACCAAAGCTTCTTGATGGAGTACCGAGATTGCTTTGCCTGGAACTAGAAGGAGATGTCGGGGTTGGACCCTCGTGTCGCCACCCACAAGCTGGCGATTGACCCACAATTCCGTCCTGTCAAGCAGCAACCGCGACGCTTGCGTCCGGAACTCGAAGGTGATGTCATCGCTGAGGTAGACAAACTAATCGCTGCAGGTTTCATCAAGGAGATCAAGTATCCACGGTGGCTCGCCAACATCGTCCCGGTGGAGAAGAAGAATGGGCAGATACGAATCTGCCAGGACTTCCGCGACTTGAATCGAGCCTGCCCTAAAGATGACTTTCCCTTGCCGATCCCGGAGATAGTCGTCGACTCCACCACCGGACACGGCGCACTATCCTTCATGGATGGTTCATCGGGCTACAACCAGATCAAGATGGATCCAGATGATGCCATTGACACCGCTTTCAGGACCCCGAAGGGCAACTTCTACTACATCGTCATGCCGTTCGGATTGAAGAACGCCGGCGCAACATACCAGTGTGCCATGACGTGTATTCTTGGTGATTTAATCCACCATTCGGTGGAGTGCTACGTCGACGACATGGTGGTCAAGACCAAAGAACGCGAGCATCATCTAGAAGATCTTCGAGTGGTCTTTGAGCGGCTACGACAACATCAACTCAAGATGAACCCGTTGAAGTGTGCCTTCGGTGTTCAGTCGGGCCTCTTCCTCGGCTTTGTCGTTCGTCATCGAGGCATAGAGATCGAGCCTAAGAAGATCAAGGCCATCATCGACATGCCACCACCCCAAGATCTCAAGGAGTTGAGGTCATTGCAGGGGAAGCTAGCGTACATCCGACGCTTCATCTCCAACCTCTCCGGACGCATCCAACCTTTCTCGAGCCTCATGAAGAAAGGAGCTCCGTTCGTGTGGGATGAGGGATGCCAACGCGGCTTTGATGATATCAAAAGGTACCTCCTTAATCCACCTGTCTTGGCAGCTCCTGTCAAGGGGCGCCCACTCATTCTATACATTGCAGCGCAGCCTACTTCGGTAGGTGCTTTGTTCGCCCAAAACAATGACGAAGGGAAGGAAGTGGCCTGCTACTACTTGAGCCGCACCATGGTGGGAGCCGAGCGAAATTACTCTGCAATAGAGAAATTATGCCTGGCCCTAATCTTTGCGTTAAAGAAGTTGAGGCACTACACACTGAAGCACCAAATCCAGCTTGTCGCAAGAGCGGACCCCGTAAGGTACGTGCTAAGTCAGCCCGCGCTCATGGGGCGACTAGGAAAATGGGCGCTTCTCATGATGGAGTTCGATATCACCTTTGTCCCTCAGAAGGCGATCAAAGGGCAAGCCTTGGCGGAGTTCCTCGCGGCGTACCCGGTGCCAGATGATTCCCCTCTGATCACCGATCTTCCTGATGAGGAGGTCTTCACCGTCGACCTCGACGCACCGTGGGAGCTCTACTTTGATGGCGCCTCTCGTATGGAGACCGATGCTGATGGAGCCCCAAGACGAAGGGCAGGCGCAGGTTTGGTGTTCAAGACGCAGCAAGGAGGGGTGATGTATCATTCATTTTCCCTCCTCAAAGAAGAATGCTCAAATAATGAGGCGGAGTACGAGGCGCTCATCTTCGGCCTTCTCTTGGCGCTCTCCATGGATGTCCGCTCTTTACGGGCCTTCGATGACTCCCAGCTCATTGTTCGTCAAGTCAATGACATCTATGAGGTTCGCAAGCCTGAACTGGTGCCGTACTACACTGCGGCCCGGAACCTGATGGAAAAATTTCAACATGTTGAAGTGCTCCATGTCCCACGAAGCAGAAATGCGCCTGCTGATGCCTTGGCAAAACTAGCGGCAGCATTGGTGCTCCCGGATAATAAAACCATGCAGATAAATGTTGAAGAAAGGTGGCTCCTCCCAGCTGTTCTGGAGCTTATCCCGGCGGAGTACGAAGTCAACTCCATCATGACAAACACGGTGGAGGAAGACGAGTGGCTGCAACCCTTCCTCGACTACTTCAAGCATGGCAGTCTCCCCGACGACCCCGTCGCGAGGCGCCAACTACAACGACGACTCCCCTTTTATCTTTATGAAGCAGGTGTCCTATACAGGCGGTCTCATGGACAGGAGGTCCTACTTCGGTGCGTCAATCGAGGTGAAGCCGAGAAGATCCTCCAGGAGATGCACCATGGAGTCTGCGGCGGGCACCAAGGAGGAGCTAAGATGTATCATAGCATACGTCTTGCAGGATACTACTGGCCCGGCGTCATGGCGGACTGCCTTCGGGTGGCCAGGTCATGCCACAACTGTCAAGTACATGGCGACTTCAAGCACCAGCCGCCGGTCCCGCTTCACCCTACAGTTCCCTCTTGGCCATTTGACGCCTGGGGAATCGACGTCATCGGCCTCATTGACCCTCCGTCATCCGGGGGGCATCGTTTCATCCTCGCCGCGACGGACTACTTCTCCAAATGGGTGGAAGCCGTTCCACTACGGGAGGTGAAGAGCGACAATGTCATCAAGTTCCTAGAGCGAAATATCATATATCGCTTTGGGATTCCACACCGCATCACCTCCGACAATGCCAAGGCATTCAAGTCCAACAAGATGTACAGGTTCATGGAGAAGTACAAGATCAAGTGGAACTACTCCACCAGCTACTACCCTCAAGCCAATGGGGCGATCGAAGCCTTCAACAAGACGCTCGGCAAGATACCCAAGAAGACGGTGACAAGACACAAGAGAGACTGGCACGATCGTCTCTTCGAGTCCTTATGGGCGTACCGCGTTACAGTCCGTACCCCGACGCAAGCTACTCCATTCTCTCTCGTTTATGGGAGCGAAGCAGTCCTGCCATTGGAAGTCCAGCTACCTTCTTTACGGGTGGCTATCCAGGAAGGGCTCACCCAAGATGAACAGGTACAACTTCGTTTCCAAGAGCTTGACGCACTTGAAGAGGAACGACTCCATGCCCTGCAAAACTTAGAGCTCTATCGCCAGAACATGGTGAGAGCCTATGACAAGCTCGTCAAGCAACGCGTATTCCGGAAGGGCGAGTTGGTCCTCGTGCTCCGTCGACCCATCGTCATCACGCACAAGACGAAGGGAAAGTTCGAGCCAAAGTGGCAAGGACCGTACGTTGTTGAGCAAGTCTACGACGGGGGTGCATACCAGCTTGTTGATTCCCAGGGAACCCGGCCTATGCCCCCAATCAATGGAAGGTTCCTTAAAAAATATTTTTCTTAAAATGTTGCCTCTTTCATTGCCTTTTGCTCGGGGAGACCCCTTTTCAGTGGGCTTTCGGATCCATAATGCACTCTTCGTTGCATGTCGTGGATAGTTTCTTGGTCTCCCCAATTTTAACGGACTCAGTCCAACAAAAAAAAACTGGCTTTCCTCTACCGCATCGTGCTGTTGATTGAAGTTTTGGCTACCCTAGGACTTGTCAAAGGGTGGCACAATGTGTCAAGTTGCAGGCAGAGCAGCTCCTACACCCACAATGCACGACACGTATCAGGTGTATGCTTCCGGAGGCAGCGGGGACGATTACTTGGGCACTTCTGAGTGCCGAGACCCCGCGCCCTTCATGTTTCCTGTCATACTTCATGTTCGCAGAGACTCGCATCTCAGGGGAGACTATAGGAAAAGATTCATGGTGGCTACCTGGCCCAATGCAAGTTGGTTCTGTACGTAGCCACCTGACAACCCTGGGGTACGCCACTAAAAAGCTCCAGATAAAATGCCTGAGGGTTTTCTTAGTCCACAGAGGTGAACAGGTGCCTTCCAAGTTCTCAAGGGGGGTCTTCGAGAAGTCGTGAATGAGCAATCCCCAAGCAGTGCAAGCAAAAAAAAAGTTCAAGCAAGTTCATGAAGCCTGCGGCCAATCAATCAATCCGCACAAAAGAAAAATCCAAAATCTCCATGGAGCAGTAAAAAAAAACCCAAGAATCCAAGAAGCAGTCAAGTTGTCCCAAGCAGTACGAGACTCACTGGAAAGAAGGCGGAAGGTAGATGTTCACCACCCCTCAATAAGGCACGAAGAAAAATCACCAAGTTGTTCTCCCAAAACCATCCACCCGGAACCTACCATACCCAAGTCTCCGGGTTCATGAGGCATGCACAGGGGGCATCGCGGGCTGTGGGGCCCCTCTGCATGATGATGGGCTAGAATATGAATTTCTGTTGCCTCCCGGAAGCATTCCGAAACACGGCGTCTTCATACACGTACACGGAGGCTTAAACAGTTGTGGATTTGTAATCGTCATGGTACTTCGACGATTCCCGATGACAAGTCCTTTGGTAGCCTTCTCGGATGTCACACCCATAGCTGGTGTATAAAGGGAAAGCCAACATTTTAAAGCCCAACCAAACCTTTCCTTTTTTGTTTTCTTCCTCTTTGTTCGCTTTGTTTTGTTGGGTATTTCTAGTTGTTGCGCTTCCCCAACATCTTTTGCAGGCAAGAATAGGTACTTCTTAGCGTTGCTAATGGCAACCCGACGTCGAGTCTCTACATCAACCAGCAACAAAGGCATCGGGGGCAACCCCAAACACCTATGGACGTTGATGATATCCCGACATCAACCTGCTATGGCGATGGCATCCCGGCAACCAATCGTCTGCACCAACATGAATAATGGGCGTAGCAAGGAAGCGCCTAAGTTCATAAGGGTGGTGCCGATGTCACTCCGGTACCCCCTCTCCAACAACAATGAAGCATGGTGGCAATATCGTCCCCTCGATCTTCCGTAAGGCTGATGGCGTCCCGGCATACCACCTGGTGATACACCATTCATGGTGAAACGGAGTTGTCCATGGTCTACCGACGCCTCACCTACATCGTTATATGAAGATCACGGGAGCAGTGCAATGCGCCAGTGCGGCCAGCATGAATCTGTGAAACCCTCCGATCTAGTCGGCTAGCACCGCAACAGTTAGGCGGTCGCGACGAGTTCGGTAAACGCTATTTCGTTTTCAGGAAGGCATGTCGTTTGGCCACAAAATGAAGACGAAGTAGGGCTGTCTCGTTGGCTGGCATCGTCCGTTGGACGGTCGCAACGAGCTCCCTAAAACACATGCAGAAGAACATACCTGCAACCACGTGGCTACATGGAGATCAAACAATCGTTTCTGGAGATGGTGTACACGGCGTCCACAACATGCTGTTCACACAACGAGAAGTCTCCCACCTCGGCGGTGACGGTGTGCTGCGATGGCGTGAAGCCCACGAGTCTACCGTCATTAACACGGCAACGGTGGAGCTGGCCGCTTGAAGCCTCGATCGGTGCCAACACAGTTGAGCTATCCCAGTGTACGGAGTAGCGGGACGCGTGGCCGGCGCTCGTTGCTGGGGGCAGAAACAATCTCGGTCTAGAATCTGCACCAAGAGAATGAGTGGATTGCTGAAGTCTCAAAAATCCACGAATATGGATGCATGGCCATGCACACTTCATCTAACACTTCATACATCCATCAGTGAGTTGCTTTGTTTGTCTTTTGCAGGTGCAACCCAACGGATGGCCAGAATATCACCAAATTAAGTCCGATCTGCTACGCGCTCGAACTTTCTTCGGTGAGGGGGCATTTGTTCGACGTATTTTTGTGATTACCATTTTCAGAAGATATAAGTATAAATGTATTTTTTTAATTGCAAGTTATACACATCTATGTTTTATATTGGGTGTATACGTACACACACGCATTAGGCGATCCTCGATGATGCAATGGTACGTGCATGCATGCATTTTGGGTTTGCTCACGTACTAACCAATTTATACTTGCACTTGATGCTCCGTGGCATAGACTTATACACACATGCAGGTTACAATCAGAAGGCTGAGTCCACATCTACGACACGCCCACAAGATAACATACCATATGCGTATTTCTTTAATACCCGTATATACCGGTCGGCGGGCACGTGTATACGTACTTGAATACCTGAGGTTGTTTCAACCAGCAAACCCCGGAGATAAGATGAAGATGGCGATCGAATGAACCAGGCCCACCGGTCAGCTGTGTAGCTCAGGTACGTGCGAGTTGGGTTTTGTTTTCCTTGTGCAGGCGTACGCGCTAAGAAAGGGAGAAGATAAGCACCAACGGAGCTCGTAGACGGGATTTGATCTCTATCTTCCCACGAATATCGGAACAAACGCTCGCGCTCTGCCTATCTCTCTTCCCTATAAATACAGAGGCACAAGGCCATTCGCAGGGGAGGGAGGCACGGCCAGAGGAGAAGAACTCACGCACGCACACATCCATCGCATAACACCTCCAGCACCCATCCATCCACCACGCAGCACTCCATTCCTTCAGGAATACATCCATCTACCCGGCAGGAGGAAAGACGCAGGTACCCGAGCCGGCGTACACGGAGAGAGGAGGCCGGCGTACAAGGAGCTCGGCGGCTGTGACATGGACGCGAAGCTCACCTTCCCCGAACGTAAACTTTGATCTAACCCATCCCTTTCCTTGTTCCTTCTTTGCATATAGCATGCACGCACACAGGTCGGGAGCGTTGCCAAGAGCAATGTTCGCATGATCGGACCCCCGTCGGAGATGGAGCCGCCGGACCGGAAGGTGAAGTCGACGTTGCCAGAGATGGTCTTCACCAAGCCAGCGCCACAAAGAACGACGAAGAGGTCGTCATCACAACCTGTTGTTCGCCTCGTCACGACGGTTCGGCCAAGACGACGACGCGGAGCACGCCACGACGCCGCCCACCGTCGAGGTCACCATGTCGATGCCCCGGAGGTCGACGCCACGGTGGCCACCCCACTCATCACCGCGCGATGAGGACGACGCGTCACCGGAGCTCATCTTCACCAAGCCCGCGCTATGGACGCCGACGCTACCGAGGTCGGTGTCACGGAGGTCGACGCCACGGTGGCCACCCCACTCATCACCGCGCGATGAGGACGACGTGTCGCCGGAGCTCATCTTCACCAAGCCCGCGCTATGGACGCTGACGCTACCGAGGTTGGTGTCACAAAGGTCGACGCCACGGTGTCCACCCCACTCATCCCCGCGCGAAGAGGACGACGCGTCGCCGGAGCTCATCTTCACCAAGCCCGCGCTATGGACGCTGACGCTACCGAGGTCGGTGTCACAGAGGTCGACGCCACGGTGGCCACCCCACTCATCACCGCGCGTAGAGGACGACGCGTCGCCGGAGCTCATCTTCACCAAGCCCGCACTATGGACGTTGATGCCACCGAGGTCAGTGTCACGGAGGTCGACGCCACGATGGCCACCCCCACTCATCACCCCTCGATGAGGACGATGAGTCGCCGGAGCTCATCTTCACCAAGCCCGCGCTATGGACGCTGACGCCATCGAGGTCGATGTCCCGGAGGTCAACGCCACGGTGGCTGCCCTCCACTCATCGCCGCTAGACCATGATGCCGTTTAGCCAACCATGGTGCTCCCCACCGGATTCTTCACCAAGCTAGCTCTATGGAGGCCAACGGCACACAAGTCACCATCACCACTCACGCCCACTTCGCCACGAGGCGCCGCGGAAGGACAACGGCACAGAGCATGCCACGATGCCGCCCACCGTTCGATGTCGCCAAGCCGGCGCCATGGAGGCCGATGCCACGGAGACCACCCCCACTCCTCGCGCCCACTTCGTCACACGGTGCCGCGGAACACAATGACACAGGGCACGCCACGGCGCCGCCCACCGTCAATATCGTCAAGATGGTGCCTTGGAGGTCGATGACACGTAGGTCAGCCTCACCGCTCTATGGAGCCCGTCGTCCGCTTCGTCGCGCTGGAGGGACGCCGCTGAAGACGGTGATCTGGAGTTCGCCGTCGGGCCATTCGTTCACTTCATCAAGATGGTGCCGTAGAAGTCGACGACGCAGAACTCGCCATCACACTGCTCACCTCCATTTCATCACGCCGAGGACCACGACATGGTGCTCGCCACGATGCCTCCCGGCGTTCAAATCACCCGTCACACCCTTCGCCCACCTCGACGAGCCGGTACCATGAAGGACGAAGCCGCGGACCCTGTCGACATCACCGACTCCTTCACGTGGCATGACGGTGCTGCTCGCGTCTCCTTCAAGGGAAACGAGATCCCATTTGGCATCGGCGCGTCTTACATCATTCAAGAAGAAGAGGTGGAGCTCGTCACAGCGTCGTACATTCGTGGCGCCGCACGCTCAAGGAAGAGTCCCTGCAAGTGACGCCACATCATGAAGATGACACCTTACAACGGTGCCTGTATCCTGCTTGTGAAGATGGTGCCTTGCCACAGTGCCGCTGCTACACGCGTCACGCTCATTCATAGGCCGGAGCCGAGCAGGTTGGCACCGCCCGAGGACAAGGCGCGGCTGCAGGGCGACGCGACTTCAACAACAACACCGCTCCTCTACGGTCTCGTGAGACGATGCCTTGACTACGCCGACTGCCGTGGACTCAGCGTCTGGCCGGGACGAGGTGTCGACCACTCAGGCCACGCTGGCGCGAGCAACACGACGGTCATCACCGATGATGGTCTCCACCGAAAATTACTCCCGCAAGGCGTAGCCCCTTGCACACCCTGAGAAGCTACTGGTCGTCGAGAAGTCCGAGCCGAGCGCGATCCATGCTACCCCAACAACAACTCCTCCAACGCCGTCAAGACCGACGAGGCACGACGGCGAGGGCAAGCGCGGCCACCGCAAAGGCCACGCTACTTGCGGCGCGTGTACCGACGAGGACATGGGCTCTGCCGTCGCCCACACACACATCACCATCATCATGCATGGAGAACGCGAAGCGAAGACGACGAAGACGACCACACAGCTCAATCGGAGGTATCCCGCGGAGCAACCCGCGGGAGTAATTAACCGGGAGCTTTTCGAGGCCCCGGGAACCAGGAGATCACACAATCGCCACAGCCATCTTGGCCGTGCTAGTAGGCCACGGAGCGCACCCTTTTTTTTGGGATATTGTAATTTTATTTATCCAGTGAGATTAATGAAATACATGTTCCCGTATCTCTTTTTCTTTTGTGTACTATAGTACACTGGCACGCCCGCATACACAGTTTTCTTTCCCCGGCGTCTGAGAGAAACACACTCCCTTCTTCCCTTCTCCCCGGAGTCCTTAGCCGATGTTTTTCTCGTGTCAAACAAATTCATTATTTAAATCCTTTCTTGGATAAAATTTAGAATCATTTTGATATCGGTACCAATAGTTTTGTTGTGACACATGATATGTTTCCAAAAATAGATTTGTGATGTTTAAAATTTGAATTTGTTCAATCATTTCAATGCATTTAAATATCATTATAATTAAAAAATCAATTATTTTCGTGTGATTTCAATCAATTTGGGAAATTTACATATCTGTTTCCTAAATAATCTGATGAATTTTAGTTATTGAACATGCGGGAATTGGTTGCGGTGTGTTATTTTGATAAGATTTGGTTTCTTGAATTCGAATATATGAGACTAAAGATTAAAATGTGTGTAATTTTTTATTTGATTATATATAATTATAAAATAAATATTTGGCAGTATCTCTCATGCATGTGGAGAGAACTCTTACATTCTTAAGAAGTTGGTCCAAATTGTCTCAAAATGCAAAGTGTCCACCTCAATGTCCCACCAAGCAATGCATCTAAGTCTTCTCTCCCATTAAGCCATGCAAAATCTGCCACATAAGTCAGTTATGCATTTAAATTATAGATTATAATTATTTTTGCATTAGTCTATGCATGTAAGGCTACCACATCATATATTAATGTTAGTCATCCTTCACATTTTTGTGTGAAATAACATTTTTAACTGTAATTCAAAAGTTTTTATTCTAGTTACCTGCTCTAATTAAAACACTTTCTTTTTTGACAGATTTACCTGCTTGGTTTGGTCAGATTTACCTGCTCTAATTAATTCCAGGACGGCTAGTGGCAATCTATCTTAGGTTCATCATCAATTACAAGTAGGGGTAAACAATGTAGTAGTGCAATGTGGTACATCTTCGTGGACGATCAAATCGAATGGGATTTTGGACGTGCTACTTCTATGTGTTTTATTTAATCATGGATCCTAGCTTGCATCCCCGGTTTGTCCATCATGTATGAGCAGTGCTATACACACGATAGTGTGTAGACCATTTGTGAGCGATAGTGCAAACAGTTCCAACCATTGCATGGCAACAGCAGGCAGCAGCAGACCGCTAGAGGCTTATCGTGCAGTGGTCGTGCACATATTCATCGTCTGCAAAGCAGTTCCGATTATGTATTCTTCGGCATGGCGTAATTGTATTCTAGTGTGTTCGATGACCCATCCAACATATGTTTCGTATCAATTCAATTTGGTCAGATTATTCAGCTGCTACTACATCTGTATTCAGGAGAAGCGTAGCTATCTTAATTAGCTTCATCATCACATACAGGTAGGGGGTGATGTAGTGTAATGTGGTATCTGCCTCTTATCTGTCATAATTGGGAATTTGGGCATATGCTACTAGACACTAGTAGATGCAAATCCCCGTGTTCCTATGATACAAATTTACAAAAAAAATCCACCGACCGTGTTTGCCGGTAAGCACATTTTTCTTCTCAGGGTTTTGAAATTTCAAAAATCACCTACAGTGATGGTAGCTGAGGTAGCACGCGACCCTTGGTGACGGCGGCCAAAAGGAGTCAAATAGTCAGTGAGGCCGTTCGAGTGGCCCCACCTGGCACTGGCAGAACCTCATCGCCTGCAAAGCCAGAAGGATTCGCGTCGGTGGCCCCATCCCGATTCCCTCCGCCATTGTTCAAAACTCCACACTTTTCTCCTCTCCTTCCTCCCATCCCACAACCGCGATCCGAGAGAGAGAGAGAGAGAGAGAGAAAGAGATCAGGAGGCGGCGGCCATGGCGGGAGAGGTGAGCAAGGAGGAGGTAGGGAGCGTCCTCATGCAGGCCATGATGGCCGCCAAGAACCTGCGCCCGCAGCGCGACCGCCTGCTGCAGCTCCAGCGCCGCCTGCAGCGCCTGCGGGCCGCCCCCCCGCCCCCGCGGACGCCGACGACGCCAAGCTCCGGGAGCTCGCCACGGACCTCTTCAAGGTCTACTACATCGGCATGGAGGCCGGCGCCCGCATGCTCAGCACCTGCCTCGAGCTGGCCGTCAAGAACGGCGGCCGCTTCGCCATGAACCCCTCCTTCGCCATCATGCCCGACGAGCAGCTCCACGACGCGCTGCTCGCGCAGCGCCTCCCGGCCCGCCCCACCACCCAGCCCGAGGCCCTGGCCCGCGTCGAGGCCGCGCCGCCGCGCTCTTCGCCGTCAAGCTGCCCGAGGAGTACCACATCCCGCGCTGCATCGAGCACCTCGTCGGCTCCCGCCCCCCGCACCCCGGCGGCAAGCGCGACACCGCCTCGCCGGACGGCAAGCCCAAGACGGCCATCGACCTCGACAAGGCGCTCGACTTCCTGGACCGCGGGTGCACCATCCTGAGCCTCGCCGTGAAGCACGTCGGCCTCGTCGTCGCCGTCCTCTCCCGCTTCCTCGACCCCAAGGAGCTCGCCAGCCTCGCCGACTTCACCGACAAGGTCGCCTACATCTCAGAGGTCTGTCCAAAACCTGACAATCCTTCCTCTTCTGTCCAATTCATCCATCAATCTGAGTGTCCAATTCATGATCCAATCTGACTGTCCAGTTCATCTTGCTGCAGGACGGGCCATATCCATCAACAGATTATGCAGCTCACTACTTCAACTGATCGATCCAGGCTGCTGACAAGCGATTTTGAAGGTGGTGGGAACCCTTGAATTGTTGATCGAAGCCATGCTCGTCCTACCAATCAGTCTCTTTTTTTATATCTATGATGATCTCTAGCTACTTTATTATTCAGACTTATGGTCTCAGTTCAGTTTGGTCCGTCAGATTTGTAAAGATGCGTTAAGCGTATGCTTAGCAGGGACGTGTTGCGTGTTACTTATAGGCACAAGAGATTACAGGGTTTAGGTAGTTAGGTTGTTGTAGGATTGATCTTCAAGTCATAATCTATACAAAGGATAGAGATCAACCTAAACATATCCTAACTACCTGTATACAACACGCACACGCCCACACATGTATACGGTTTATATGTACACCGTATACATCCTATAATACATACTTTAACAGGCCCCCTCAATCACAACTTTATCAAGTTGAGATTGTTTTTGAATTCTTCCAATTTGCGCCATGACAAGGCTTTAGTGAACCCATCTCTGAGATATCTCAAAATCCTCTTCACTGCAGTCCAATGCTGAAGAGTAGGAGCATGCAAGAATTGACACACCTTGTTGACAGGAAAACATATGTCAGGCCTTGTAAGCGTCAAGTACTGTAAAGGACCTACCACACTTCTGTAGTTTGTGGCTGCCTCGGCTCCCAAAGGCTTCCCTTGTTCCTTGAAAAGTTTTTCAGTAGTTGAAAGTGGCATGTTTGAAGCTTTACAACTCATCATACCTGACCTTTTTAATATATCTGACACATATTTTTCTTGACTTAAAACTATCCCATTAGTTACCTTTTTCACTTCTATTCCCAAGAAGTAGTGCAAGTCGCCAAGATCTGTAAGTGCAAAGTCTCTCTTGAGATCTTCCAACAATGCACTGACTGCATCTTGTGACGAGCTGGCCACAATAATATCATCAACATATACCAACATAAAGATAGTTATTTTTCCCTTCTTATAAAAGAAAAGTGACGTATCAGCCTTTGAAGGTCAAAAACCAAGCCTTTGAAGTTTATCACTTAACCTAGAATACCATGCTCTAGGTGCTTACTTCAGACCATATAATGCCTTGTCAAGTTTGCACACATAATGATATTTGTCTTTTACCTCATACCCAGGTGGCTGCTTCATGTAGACTTCCTCCTCTAGAACGCCATGAAGAAACACATTCTACACATCTAATTGACGAAGACTCCAACCATTTGATACTGCAACAGAAAGAACAAGTCTGATAGTAGCTGCTTTGACAACTGGACCAAACGTGTCCTCATAGTCAATACCATATCGCTGTTTAAAGCCCTTTGCTACTAATCTAGCCTTGTATCTGTCTATTTCTCCACTGGACTTTCTTTTGACTCTCTTTTGACTCTGTAAACCCATTTACAATCAATTATATTTCTGCCTCTGGCAGGGGGAACCAAGTGCCAAGTTTTGTTTCTAATAAGAGCATTATATTCTTCATCCATAGCATTTTTCCAGTTTTTATCCTCAAAAGCCTCAACCAAGTTTCCTGGCTCACCTGTGACAGCTAGGCCACCAAAACGCGTTTTACCATACCTAACCGTGCCATCCGTCCAAACCTTGGGCTTCAAAACTCCATGTTGTGATCTGGTTCTCACCGGCACAGAATCGGCAGCAGAGGGCCGCTGCACAGAAGATCCGGTAGGATCCGGCGCGGCAAACGATCCATCAGGAGCGGGATCTGGCGCTGCAGGCGATCCAGCGGCACCTGATCCGAGGTTGATCTCCTCGGAGCCGGAGCCAGTTGCTTGTTGGGCCACTTGGCGAGGCCCACCAGACGACGCGGAGAGGCGCGCCTGGCGCGTGAGTGCGGTTGGCCCACCTGCACTGCTGGGCCCGCCTTGGGTTGTCATTGTATCACCCGCGGGGCCGCGGGGGGACGTGTGGTCATCCGTTGGTGGCCCACCTGACCCCGAGGCAGATGCACTGCCACTTCCTGGCGCGGCAGGCGAGGGCGGATCCGCACCGAGAATGCTGCTGTCAGCTCCTGATGCAGCACCTGAATCCTCCTCGTGCTCTGTGCTTGTCCTTTGCTGCTGCATAAAATCACAGTGCACAACCGAATTTCCTCCAAAATTTATAGCAGAATTTTCATGAGCATTACCCAAGTGATCATTAGCTATATGTTCGTCCCCATGATCAAGAGGTAAGAATGAGGAATTTTCAGAGAGGAGAAGGACTTCAGATCTGATAGGTCCACCGGCATTAGGGTTTAACTTGGCAAAGGGAAACACCGTTTCATCGGACACAACGTCCCGAGAAATATAAACACGTCCAGCAGTTATATCTAGACATTTGAAACCTTTGTGAAGGTTACTGTAGCCAAGGAAAACGCATTGTTTGGAGCGGAATTCAAGCTTGCGAGCATTGAAAGGGCGAAGGTTGGGCCAGCATGCGCACCCAAAAGTACGAAGGGCATGATAATTTGGTGTTTCATGGAATAATTTTTCTAGTGGAGTTCCAAGATTGATCACCTTACTTGGTGGGCGATTGATCAAGTATGTGGCAGCTATGAATGCCTCATCCCAAAATTTGAGGGGCATGAATGCATGAGCTAACAGTGAGAGGCTAACCTCGACAATGTGACGATGCTTTCTTTCGGCGGAGCCGTTTTGCTGATGAGCATGCGGGCATGAAACATGGTGTGTGATGCCAACTTGGCGGAAAAAGGAATTTAACCTTTCATACTCACCACCCCAGTCGGTTTGCATGGTGATGATTTTGCGATCAAAGAGTCTTTGTACAAGTGCTTGAAATTCATGAAACACTTTGAAGACCTCTGACCTATGCTTAAGAAGGAATATCCATGTAAATTTACTGAAATCATCAATAAAGCTCACATAATAAATTTTTTTATTGATTGAATCACGGGCAGGTCCCCATGCAACAGAATAAATAAGCTCTAAGGAGCATTCGAAGAACTATTAGAATGTGTATAGGGAAGTTGGTGATTTTTGCCTTGTTGGCATGCATCACACCCCCCCTCTTTATTCAACTCATGAACTGAAAAAAGGAATTTTGTTCTTGCTAAGAACATGTTGAACGATTTTCAAAGACGGATGACCTAGTCGATCGTGCCACCTTGACGGAGAGATCTTGGTGGCACCAAAAGCATGCCTGCCCGGGCCTAAGGAAGCTGATGATAGGGGGTAGAGGCTGGCTCTACACTTGCCGTGGAGGAGGGTGCTCCTCGTTTCCTTGTCCTTAATGAAGAAGAAACGAGGGTGAGTTTCAAGAAACACATTATTGTCTTGAGATAGACGATGAGCAGAAACAAGATTTTTTGTGGCTTTAGGTGAGTAAAGGACATCTTTTAGATGAAGATTACGAGTGGGAGTACGAACATATGCTTGACCAATGTGAGTAATTTTCATACCTGCTCCGTTGGGCATGTTCACTTGATCATGGCCATTGTATCTCTCCCTCATGGTGAGCTTGTCGAGCTCTCTGGTGATGTGATCTGTGGCACCTGTGTCAACGTACCAGTTGGTGTCGACGCCGTAGGAAGAGTTGGACACGGCGCTCGCACTCTTCTCCTTGGTGAATGCGATGTAGAAGCGCCTGTAGCACTCTATTGTAGTGTGGTTTGGCTTCTTGCAGATCTGGTAGGACACCTCAAGGAGCTCATCTCGTCCCCCGCCTCCTTGGCCCCGCCCACCGTGACCGTTTCCGCGGCCGCCATTGCCTCCATTGCCACAGCCACCACCGTGACCACGGCCGCCGCCGTTCCTGCTGCGGCCTCCGCCGTGAGAGAAGCCGTGACCGCCACGGGAGGCAGCGTTCGCAGAGGAGTGGGACGACGAGTTGCCACCCTCGAACATGGCGAGGCGGCTCTCGAAGCTGATGAGTTGCGCGTAGAGCTCATTGGGCTTGATGGGTACGGTCCTGGCCCAGATGGAGGATACAAAGGATATGTAGTCGAAATCCAAGCCAGCAAGGATATATGACACCATATCATCGTCTGTGAGCGGCTTGCCGATGGCAGCCATCTCATCACCGAGGGCCTTCATGCGGCCAAGGTACTCAGCGATGGTGAAGTTCCCCTTCTTGGTGCTGGAGAGGGCGATCCTCGTATTGACGATGGCGGACTGCGTCTTGGAGATGAAGATCTCCGTGATTGCAGTCCATGCTGCTGACGCCGTGGTGCATGTTACGATCTGAACCATCACAGGGGGTGAGATGGAATTGAAAAGGAAACTCAAAACCTGAGAGTCTTGAGCCCTGTCGATCTCGTATGCCGGGTTCGGCACGTCGGTGACCTTGCCGTCTTTGTCCGACAGCTTGGGCGCCGGTACCTCCCTCTCTGGATCGAGGTAGGTCACCAGCTGAGCGCCACGGATTGTGGCCATAGCCTGCTCGCGCCAGATGTTGAAGTTGGAGTGATGGAGTTTCTCAGCGATGGGGATGAGCACAGATGGGGCGGCTGCGGTGGAGCTTGAGGAAGACACGATGGCGCAAGGGTTTTTGGCGGCGCAGGGGATGTGTGTAGAGGAGAGGCTCTGAATACCATGTAAAGATGCGTTAAGCGTATGCTTTAGCAGGGACACGTTACGTGTTACTTATAGGCACAAGAGATTACAGGGTTTAGGTAGTTAGGTTGTTGTAGGATTGATCTCCAAGTCATAATCTATACAAGGGATAGAGATCAACCTAAACATATCCTAACTACCTGTATACAACACGCACACGCCCACACATGTATATGGTTTATATGTACACCGTATACATCCTATAGTACATACTTTAACAAGATTAATCTGCTGCTATGCTACTATCTGTGTTTAGCTTCATCAGTCAGGGGTAATGTAGTAGTGTACTATCGTTCTGCATATTATTTGTGACTGTGAGACAATCGAATCGAATCGAATGTCAAATTTGGGATTTTGGACATGCCACTATGTTTTTAATTATGCATTCCCCATTTTGTATTTTGTTCTAGCTGTGATGGTCGATTTGTGGTCAGTAAGCACCTCATGAACCGCGCATCCTACATGCTGGTTAATTATCCCGTGTACTATTAATCGTCAAAGGCAAGTTTAACTAGTTTGTTATGCATACTTATGATTTAAATTCATTTCTGTCAGCTTAGTAATTTCCTAGCTGCTGCTAGTATCTGCGCTTACTTAATCTCTAAACGGCTCCTGCTATCTAGTGTAATATTGATCTGCACCTTATTACTGGGACAACCAGATTGAATCGAATTGCTGCACACAATGGATGTCAAATTTGCGATTTTGGCCATGCTATGTTTGATCATGTTCTAATTCTAGGATTGGTAGCAATCTTGCATAATGATACATGCATGATGCCCGATTTGTGAATATTCACCCGAAAGGCATAACAGTGATTCTCTTCTGGTGGATTCTTTTCTTCTGAAATGATGAAGAGATGATTGATAGTCACCAAGAAACTCATGGACTGCATCCTACTTCCTCCTCCCACAATAAGGACATTTTTGCAAGCTAACATTATTGTGAGATCGGGGGAGTAAATGCTAGTTGATTATATGGGACAATGCATGAGGCATAGGGCTCATTCGGATTGAATCGAATTGCTGCGCGCAATGGATGTCAAATTTGCGATTTTGGGCATTCTATGTTTGATCATGTTTTGTCATGTCATTTGCTCCAATTCTAGGATTGCTAGAAATCTTGCATAATGATACGTCCATGATGCCCGGTTTGTGAATATTCGCCCGAAAGGCATAACAGTGATTTTCTTTTGGTCGGTTTTTTTTCTTCTGAAATGATGAAGAGATGATCGATAGTCACCAAGAAACTCATTGACTGGATCCTACTTCCTTCGTCCCATAATATAGGACATTTTTGCAAGTTATGATAGCTTGCAAAAAGGTCTTATATTGTGAGACGGGAGGAGTAAATGCTAGTTGGTTATATGGGACAATGCAAGAGGTATACTGTGCTAGTTACCCCTTCTCCAGCATGTTTGGTAATTTTCTGCCACATTTTAGTTATTTTAGTATGGAATCTTGTCCCTACTTGCTCGATACAAATCTATGGAAGTTCTTGGCCATAAAAAGACAATGTGTCTAGTAATTCCTGCGTGACTTGTCATTTCACTATTAAGGAAAAGCCTATACACAGAATCTTACCAGCAGCGCGTTTTAAAATAAGGCGCTGCTGCTAATTAGCAGTAGTTAGCTCAAGCTTAACTCGCTGCTGAAATAAATATAGCAGTAGCGCGCCCTCTCAAAGACGCGCTACTGCTATAATTCCCATGAGGCCGCCGCGAGGCTAGTTATAGCAGCAACGCGTTATCACGACGAGCGCTACTGCTACGTAGCATAGTAGCAGCGCATTTCGCCAATAAGCGCTACTGCTAAGTTTACTACAAAAATTTAGTCCCACCTCGCTCCGTGAAGAGAGTTTCTACCACCTTAAATATGTTACTTCTCAAACTTTGACAAGCACTTGGTCTTCATTGAACTCTATGTGTAGAATTTGTGGCTGCAATATGAGTCTTCACCGGTTCCTAAACCGGTGAGGACTCATGTTGACAAATCAGATTGTACACAAAAAGATAGTTGATGATCAATGTATTTTTGATACATTAAATTAAGTCTATTTTTACATGCTGGCACATAGCAGTAGCGCTTCTTGGTGAAAGGCGCTGCTGCTAGGTAGTTTAGCGGTAGCGTCTTTCTCTATAGCGCGCTACTACTAAGCCATTCCATCTCCCACCCCTTCTCCTCTATCCGATCCACTCACACTCACACACTCACTGGATCCCCTCTCAACCCCCCGCGTTGGTCCTCCCCCGTCGCCCCTCCTCCCTCTGCGCCGCCGTCACCTCCTCCTCCTTGCTGGACTCGGTACCGGCCTCCCTCCGTCCTCCCTCCACTCGTCGCTGGCCGGCCCCTCCTCGCTCCGCCTTCCTCCTCCGTCCTCCCTCCACTGGCCGCCGGCCGGCCCCTCCTTGCTCCGCCTTCCTCCCCGGTCCTACTCTCTTCCCCCTACTCTCTTCTCCCTCCTCGAGTCGCCCCTCCTTCTCCCTCCTCCCTGCTACATTTTAATTTAGTAGGCTAGTTCATATGCAACATTTTGATTTAGTTGATATGATTTAGTTGATTTAGTAGGCTAGTTGATTTAGTTGATTACAACATTTTGATTTAGTTGATTTAGTAGGCTAGTTCATTTAGTTGATTTAGTATGCACCATATTATTATTATTTTTTCTGTACATGGGTAGGTAGTTGCTTTTTTTTAATAAGTTACTTTTTGGCAAAATGTAGGTGGTACCTTGTCATCTAATATGTTACTAGATCTTAGGATTATAATTGTCCATCAAATTGCTTCTCGCGGAAGAACCAAAAATATCACATGATACTGTTTTTCTTTCCTGTGAAGTGGATCGTTAATCCTTTGCTCATATTGCTTTAGGAAAAATGGCGCCACCACCACCACCACTATGTCGACTGTGCAAGTCAATGTGCGCCAGTAGCCTTGCAACTGGCAAGCTGTTCGACATCTACTTCCAGCCGAGTTTTCGTCATGCGGCGGTAAGAAATTAGATGAAATGTAATAACTATTTTATTTTTAGTGTTGGCATTACTGCATTGTGTCATTTTGCTTATTTTACACAGATCGTCCCATGCAATGCGAGGTTGAAATTCAACAAGCTGATAGGAGACACTGTGACATTTGAGGCTCCTGGGGGGGGGGGGCGTACACTATGGAGGTCAAGAAAGGACGCAATATGTCGCAGATTGGAGGAGATGGATGGGCCCGTTTCGTCGCCCGCATGCGTCTTACTGGTGGTGAGTTGATCGGCTTCTCCTTCAGAGCAGAAAGACCCAAGCTGACTGTCATTTATCTCAACCTGGTGGAAGATGATGAAGATGATGAGGACCCACTCGATGAAGATGATGAGGACCCACTTCATGAAGCCATCGTAGCTCAAAGAACAAGGCTGAGTGAGGAGGAGGTGTCCAACCTGTGGGACATAATTCCGCCACATGCTGACTTTGTCGGGGTGCCATTCGTGACCCGCCTGACAAATACCATGGTTGATCGACATGATATGGTATGTTATACTTACAAATGCAAATTATCCGATAAAATACTTAGTGTACAGTCCAATGATATTGTATGTTGTGTGGAATCTAGTCGATGATATGTTTTAGTGTAGAGTTCGATCACATGCTTATTAGTGTAGAATCTAAGGAAACTATTAATAGTGTAGATAATCCATATGTACTTATTTGCGAGGCTATTTATTAATTGATATGTTTTTCTTATTCAGAAATTGGCAAAGAGCATATCTGTGAGTTATGGTATCGAGCCTGATGAAGAAGGCTCAGGTGGACTACGCCTTACTGCAAGGGGCTTCGTCACAACCTATACTTACCACGTGGACACGGACGGTCGCACACACTTAAACTCGGTTGGGTGGAAGAAATTCCTCGATGGCAAGAATCTTCGTGTTGGACAGGCCATCCTAATTACTATCAGGAACACCAACTGCCCAGCTTGAGGATGATGATTGTCTTCGATATCATCTAGAACTACATATGTGTGTGTGGCTATATCATCTAGAACTACATATGATGATCGTCGTCGATATCATCTAGAACTACATATGATGATCGCCGTTGATATGACCTTGTACTGCTTGAGGATGCATGTTGACTATGCATGAAATTGTTATCTAGTACTCCCTTCGTTCCGAATTACTCGTCGTGGTTTGAACTAAAACCACTACGAGTAATTTGGAACGGGGAGTACTACCCAGTAATGGTTTATGAATTTGATATCTAGAAGCAGTACCTAGTATCTAGTATCTGAAAGGGAAACTGAAAGGGAAAGGGGTACGGGGGAAATGATGAAAGATATAGCAGTAGCGAGGGACTGCGAAATCACTACAGCTAAGTAATAGTAGCGCGTTCGGCAAAAGCGTTGCTGATATCTTCAACAGTAGTAGCGCGGGTACGGGCCGCGCTGCTACTATAAGTTAGCTGTAGCGCCTTATTAGTAGCGCGGCCACCCGCGCTGCTGCTAGCCTCAAAACCCGCGCTACCACTAGGGTTTTCCCTAGTAGTGTTTGTTTCAAATATTTAGTCTAAGATCTGAAGTTTGCAAATATACGTCTTTTGTTTACATTCCCTAATGTGTCTTGAGATGAATCAAATCACATTCTTTACATGGATAGTAGCTCCTTTTACTTATGTAGGCATGCTGAGAAAGGATTATGCGTAAAATTCCTAAAGCATTCTATATCAGCAGGTCCATATGTTGGCATGCCATATTTTCATTTGGTCTTGCAAGGGGCTATCTTGTTCACTCGTAATGGGACTGAGCTCCTAATATCGGATAACTGAACCACCATCACTCAATGAAAATCGATCTAGCAAACTGACTTTTTTGAACTACCACCACTCGATGAAATCGATCTGGCCACTTAGGCCTCGTTTGACATAGAGGGATTTCCAGCCCCATAGGGGAAGGGGATTTTAGAGGATTGGGTGAATCCCTCTCTTCCACCCAATCCCCTCCAATCCCTTTGAATCATCAATCCCCCTTCATTCAACATATTTCAGAGGAGTTTGGCTAGTAGTCCCTTTTCCTCCCGTCTCCCGTTGGAGGAGTTGCTGCTAGGGGCAGAGACGAAGGAGCTGCGAGCCGGCGGAATCTTGTTCCGCGAGGGGCTACGAGAGGTTGCTGAGCCGCATGGGTCGGGGGGGATTGGCCGGGGTTGGAGTGGTTTGGCCCATCTAATCCCTGTGAATCAAATGGGCTGACGGGTTTTCTGGGGATTCTGGGCCCTGCGGGCATATTCCCCTGTAATCCTCTTCAAACCTCTTCCATCAAACGAGGCCTTAATGGAATCGATCTAGCAAACTGACTTTTTTGGACACAACAATCGCCAAAAAGGCACTAGAATGGGCTTTTGCCAAGATGGAAACCTCAGGAGGTGCGCCATTGGTGCACCACAAAACTTATACTAGTTCACAAGTAATCTACATTGCGTGTAACCAAATTTTATGCTAGGAGTATTTATCTACCAGCATTTTCAAATTTGGAAAATCACCTCAGGAGTGACGGCAATTGTCTTGTAGTGGTAGCGGAGGGAGCACGCTACCCTTACCCCTTTTTGGTGAGCATGAGCACGGTCAAGATGAGTCAAACGTTCTGGTGGGCCCATCCTGCAGAGCCAGCCAGCAGCAGAATTTCTCCTCAATGGCCACGCGACACGTGCCCCCCTCAGTCTTCTTTTCACCTGCCTCCTCCGAAAACTCGGAGCTTTTCTGGTCTCTCCTTTCCTTCGTTGCAGCGAGAGAGAGGAGACAAGCGGAGCGGCGGCCATGGCGAGAGAGCTGAGCAAGAAGAACCTGGAGATGGTCCTCATGCAGGCCATGATGGCCGCCAAGAACGTGCGGACGCAGCACGACCGCCTCCTGGAGCTCCGCCGCCGCCTGCAGCGCCACCAGGCCGACGCCGACGCCGACGCCAAGCTCGGGGAGATCGCCTCGGACGTCTTCAAGGTCTACTACTTTGGCCTGGATGCCGGCGCCAAGATGCTCTCGGTCTGCCTCAAGATCGCCGTCGAGAACCTCGCCGTCTCCACCGTCAACATCGCCTTCGCGCTCATGCCCGGCGAGCAGCTCTACGACGCCCTGCTCGCGCAGCGCCTCCCGGCCCGCCCCACCACCCAGGCCCAGGCCATCGCCCGCGTCGATTCCGCCATCTTGGCCGTCATGATGCTCGGGGAGCACCACCTCCCGCGCTGCGTCGAGTGCCTCGTCGGCGGCCGAGCTCCCGTCCGAGGCAAGCCCGACAGCAGCCCCGACAGGGACGACGATCCGGTCGCCGCCGCCACCGAGGGCCTCGCCAAGGTCGGCCTTTCAGACGCCTCCGCCACCGCCAAAACCGGCAGCAAGCCCCGTGACACGGCCAGCGGCCGCGACGCCGACAAGGCGCTCGACTACCTGTGCCGCGCAATCAGGATGACGACCCTCGCCATCAAGCACATCGACGTCGTCGTCGCCGTCCTCTCCCGCTTCCTCGACCCCGACGAGCTCGCCCGCCTCGCTGAGGTTACCGACGGTGCCGCCTACCTCGGAGTTGAGGTTCAAAGTTCAAACCTCTGTCTTGTGTTCCTCCCTGGCATCAATCTGACATTTCCGATTATACATCATGTTCATCTCACTGCAGATTAGCCAGCCCACTACTTCACCTGATCCGTCAACAGATTAGCCAGCTCACTGGACTGGAGCACCTCACCTGATCGATTGAGGCTATCGGATATGGAATTAAGCCATGCTGATGCTCCACCTTTCAGTTACTTAGTTTATCAATTATGCAGACTTGTGGTTTCAGTTCAGTTTCGTTAGATTAATCTGCTGCCATGCTACTCTCTACTTTTTTTTAGATAAATTGAAACTCTCTACTTGTGTTTAATTCATTCCTGGACGGCCGATGGCAATCCATGGGATGATTGCCCAGCTTATCTGATCGTAGCTTCATCAGTTAGGGATAATTAATCAATGTTGAACTACATCTGGTTGTGGACGATTGAATCGAATCACATGGCAAAATTGGGAGTTTGGACGTGCCACTACTATGTCTATGTGTTTGATTGAATAATCATGTTGTGTGATGTCATTTTTCTGTTGGGATCCTAGCTACCTAGCTAACTTGCATCCCTAGTTTGCAAATCATGTTTTCTTCTGCATGGAGTACATAGTCAGCAGCGTGCCTGGTTATCTTCCTAGCTAGCAAGCTAACAGACATCTACAGCCGAGTCGTCTCAAACCCTTCTCAAACGTCCGGCCAGCCCACCCGATCACTGATCGGTCACGTGACCCAGGCGGGTGCATTAAACAGGCCTCAAACGTCCGGACTGACCGGCACACTCATATCCAGCCCAAATATGAGGCAGATACGTGGGCACTCGGGCGCGCCCGTCACGTCGATCTGGCCCGCAATGACCCCACTCCAGCCCCCACAAATATATGACAACTGATGAGCAAACCTTAGTCAATCTCAGTCCGTACTCACTCGACCTCTCCACTTCTCCCCCAAATCCACTTCGTCTTCCCCCGCCTGCCATGTCTGACAGTGAATCTGACATACCGGAATGGCTCAAGGCCGCCGGGGATTCCGATGGCTCGTCGACACCCGACTAGGAGGAGCTAGCGCTCCGCATTGCCCTCCACCGATCACTGCTGGATCGGGGCGGCAAATCCTCTTCCGGGGCGTCGCCGACTAAACAGGCGGGGATCAGTAGCTCTGCGCGGCACCCCACACTCGTCCGACGCGCTCCCTTTTGGCCCCTGCCAGGCCGCACCCAACACCACCCGCACCTACACCTCCGGGGCACCGCTGGGTGTTGTTGCCGGCGGAACCGCGGCCAGAGTCCGTTGGCCGCACGTATCAGCTCGCAAAGAAGCGGGCGGCGGAGGCGGCTAACATCCGCGGATCCAAGGGAGGATCAAGCAGATCCGCACCACAACCACTTCCCCCGGCTAGCGACGACGACGAGGACCTCCGCACCGCCATCCGCCGCTCGCACACGTCCCGCCGTCGTTGCCGTAAAGATGCGAAGGCGCTCCACGTGGCGCTACAGGAGTCGGAGCAGTTGGTGAGGCAACAAACGACAGCGGCGGAGAGAGCCGCATGGCTCCGGGAGGAGGAGTACCGCGAAGCTCGTCGCATGGCGCATCTTGTCATCCTCCTCCTCCGCTTCAGACAACGACGACGACGACGACGCGCCCGAAGCAACTGACGCCTACGCCGAGCCCAGCCGCCGAGACCCCAAGGGGAACCGTCCGACATGGAGGAAGTAGTGAAATCCCCTTCCCTGCCGGTTTTAGTAAAATACTTAAGTGATGAACTTGGCCGACATCTTTTGTATTGGACTATGTTATCTATGTCGGATTGCTATGTTCTATGCTCAAGTACGTAGAAACACCGTTTGCATGATTTTGTATGGATTTGGGATAAGACAAATGAGGGATGCGGTTGTGAAACAAAAGAAATGAGGTCGGCCCGGTCACCTTCAGCGACACGTCCAGACGCGTCCGCGGGCATATAGGGGGTCAAATTAGGTGACCGCGGCTGTAGATGCTCTTATTGGAATGGAAGAATCGTTCAGGCAGAATGTGGCACTGTACTAGTTTAGTTTTGTGTTTTCCTTGTTTGCTTTCTGCCGACCACCCGTTAACAAACTAGTTTAGTTTTGTGTTTTCCTTGTTTGCTTTCTGCCGACCACCCGTTGGCTCTTCCCAAAAATGGACTCTTGTTTCATGTAACTGTCCAAGAATTTCAAAACTAAAAAAGTGTTTGCATTTTTGGAATTATCTTTTACTCCTTCCGTTTCTAAATATAGGTCCTCTTAGAGGTTTCAATATTTACTACATACGGATGTATATAGACATATTTTAAAGTATTAGTTTACTCATTTTGCTCCGTATGTAGTTCATATTAAAATATCTAAAAAGACATATATTTAGAAACGGAAGAAGTATCACCAAAGATATTATCTTTAAAAAATGATATATATTTTTTGCTAGTGTTGAACGATTGATATACGGATGTATATTGAGGTTGTCGACAAGCAACCCAAGGGGATGGAGTCCCTTGCATTGTTGATCCAAGTTGACTTCAAGCCGGGCTCTCCTTATGAGTCAATTTACTTCATCTATGATGATCCCTAGCCAGTCCATTATGCAGACTTATGTTTTCAGTTCAGTTCAATGCAGTCACACTAATATGCTTTTATGCCACCATCGGTGTTTTTTCTTTTCTTTTTGAAACAAGGCAAAAGATTTGCCATTTTCAATGATTAAGGAAGAAGGTTTAAGACAAATGACCACAAAGCGGGAGAGAAATAACTACCCTCACGGTATTACAGTACTCAAGTGGGTGGCCTTCTCTTTTATCTTGGCGACGAGCATCATCGTCGTATGAAAGCCCTTAATAATCAATTCATGGACGACCGTGCTGCCTATAATGACTGGCTTCATTAATCAGTGGCGACGCAACACCTAGTGCAACGATGATCATCTGTGCCTTATCTTTTTTCTTAAAGTCGGTAGAATTTGGCACTGTGCTACAAACTACGTACAAGCGGTTGGCTGTTCCTGAAAATGGACATTTGTTTGACTTGTCTGTCCAAGAATTTCAAAACAAAGGAAACGCCCTGCTCCTGCTCCTCTATGCGCTACTGCTGTGCTATTCTGTCTGCCAGTGCTAGCTTCATCCACCGTGCAGCACGGACAACTTTTGACCGGCCGTCGCCCGTTACTTTGTCACTGTCATTTTGCTCGTCGGGACAGAGGGATATGGTACACGATCTGATCTGTACAAGATGATTTTCTCTTTCGGAGTCATAGGATGTTTCATTTGATTTGATTTGATGGCACGGCAAGAAAGGAAATGATGCACGCCCTAGCTCACTCTTGACCGTTCCGTCGCGGCAAAATTTCGTGTTTTGACCCTTCTCGCATACAAATTCAGAATCTGACACCGGTTGAGAAAAATTTCGGGATTTGACCCTTTCGCTACAGTCACGGGTTCTGACGGTAGGGTTAGACAGGCTACCGCCAGGGGCCCTGATGGTAGGGTGCGACGGAGGGGGACGGCGGCCGTTTGCCCGAGCTGACGTGGATAAGTACCCTACCGCCAGGGACCCTGGCGGTAGGATGTCTAACCCTACCGCCAGATCCCTTGGCGGTAGGGTGTGGCTGGGTTTTTGCCTCGCAAAATTTCCGTAACGAAATATCAAAGTGCCCTCGCGGTAGGTTCACCCTACCGCCAGGGGGGTTGGCGGTAGGCTGTTGACCCTATCGTCAGGATTCGTGGCGGTAGGGTCCTGTGTTTTATGGGTTCAAGTTTAATTGCTTGTTTCTTTTCAAAATCAATATCACAAATATTAAACAATTAAACTTGGGCATCACATAAACATTAACAATACTTGAAGAACATAGACATGTCAAACGATGTTCAACTAATTAGCAAACGGAGTTCCACATAGTTTCACAAATAGCAAACACATAGTTCCACAAAATAGCAAATACATAGTTCTACGTAATTTCACAACCACTAGACAAACCAACTACAAGAGCCAAGTATCCAAGAGCAGAATTACTTGCTCCTGCTCCTCTTGGAGGTACGGTCCTCATTCCTCTTTGAACGCTCTTCAGTCTTCTTCGTGGGCCGTCGAGGAACCGGTCTATGGAAAGGGACCAGACTCAACAAATCCTTCTTCTTTGGATTCCTCTTCGGCAACTGAGATGGTTGAGATGATTGAGTAGGTGGAGGTCCATAATCTTCATCGTATTCCTCCTCCCCATTGCTCTCATCCTCCTCATCCTCCTCCTCCTCCCCTTCTTCATGTGTGGCCTCCTCATCCTCCTCCTCCTCCTCCTCCTCAACCAACCTAGACGACGAGGGAACATGGCTCGATGAGCCGATGTGACCCTGTGTGGCTATAGGCTGATAAGCTTCAACCGACCCAGCTCTAGCACACCCAAGCACTGCTAGGGAAAACCCTAATAGTAGCGCGGGTTTTGAGGCTAGCAGCAGCGCGGGTGGCCGCGCTACTAATAAGGCGCTACAGCTAACTCATAGTAGTAGCGCGGCCCTAACCCGGGCTACTACTGTTGACGATATCAACAGCGCTTTTAGTGAACGCGCTACTATTAACTAGCTGTAGCGATTTCTCCATCCCTCGCTACTGCTATATCTTTCATCATTTTCCCACTACCCCTTCCCCTTTCAGTTCTCCTTTCAGATACTAGATACTAGATACTGCTAGTAGATATCAAATTCATAAACCATTACTAGGTAGTACTCCCTTCGTTCCAAATTACTCGTCGTGGTTTTAGTTCAAACCACGACGAGTAATTTGGAACGAAGGGAGTACTAGATAACAATTTCATGCATAGTCAACATGCATCCTCAAGCAGTACAAGGTCATATCAACGGCCATCATCATATGTAGTTCTAGATGATATCGACGACGATCATCATATGTAGTTCTAGATGATATACCCACACACACACACATATGTAGTTCTAGATGATATAGCCACACACACATATGTAGTTCTAGATGATATCGAAGACAATCATCATCCTCAAGCCTGGGCGGTTGGTGTTCCTGATAGTAATTAGGATGGCCTGTCCAACACGAAGATTCTTGCCATCGAGGAATTTCTTCCACCCAACCGAGTTT